>NW_015090872.1:3718149-3739447 GCF_001431845.1 Calidris pugnax | reverse complement strand
GGCCCGGGCCCGGGCGGGGCGAGGCCTTGCGGGAGGCCGGGCCCGTGCCCCGGGGGTTCTCTGCGGAGCGGGACTGCGAGTACCGGGGCCGCCCCGCAGCCAGCTCCCACCGCCCCGCCCGGCCTCCCCCGTCGGTCCCGCGGCTGCCTCCCCGTTGCCGCGGCCGGCGGGCAGAGCAGCCCCTCCGCCCGCTGCCCTTTCCGGGGGGGCTGCCATCAGATATTCTGACCGCCCCCCGCAAGCTGTGCTGGCTGTAGCCTGTCCCAGTGTCAGCCGGAGGATTGCTGCAAAGGGGGGGTGTTCTCTTTCTGTGGGTTATTTGGTTCCCTGGCGGCTGTTTGAGGATGACGTGTGACCCCGGGGGTGTCGGGTGAGCTGTGTGTGCCCTGTGCTCACAGCTGGGGGGGTGCAGGTGGTCGGTGTCACTCATAGGGTCAGTTCTATCGCTGGACATCTTTCATGTCAGCGGGGGCGGGGGTCGACCATTTTTCAGTCTCATAGAATCATAGAATGGTTGGAGTTGGAAGGGATGTTAAAGACCATCTGGTTCAACTGCTCTACCATGAGGCAGGGACACCTCCCACCAGACCAGGTTGCTCAAAGCCCATCCAGCCTGGCCTTGAACACCTCCAGGGATGGGGCAGCCACAGCTTCTCTGGGAAACCTGTTCCAGCACTTCACCACCCTCACAGTGAAAAATTTCCTCTTGATATCTAAATCTACCCTCTCCCAGCCTGAAGCCATTACCCCTCGTGCTATCACTACATGCCCTTGTCAAAAGTCCCTCTCCAGTTTGCGCCGTATCGAGGTGAAGGGAGCCTTGCAGCGCTGTCCCAGCAGCTGGTGGTGCACAAGGGGGTACTGGGGGGACATAAAACACTGGTGGTGTGGCTGCAGTCCCTGTGCTGCACTGACTGCTGCTGCGGTCCACGTCGTGCAGCAACAGCTCAGGAGGTGGCAGGAGAAGAGGGACCTCACTTTGCCTTGTGAGGCAGAATGTGCTGATCCTAATGCATGTTACTGAAGTGCAGTCTCAGAACCGGCCTTGAGGAGGCTTCACAGGAGAGGAAAAACAAGGACTTGAAATAGAAGTGAGTTGCATGTGGTTAATAACATCATCTCAGTGAGTTCAGCTCTACTGAAGAACCTGTCCGTTTCTGTGAATTGCAGCACTGTGTTACATTGCCAGGACGGAACTGCTGTGGGCCACCGTACCGAGCATGACGCTTGGTCAGTTCCTGGAAATGAGAAGTTGCAGTTTCATGAGAGGGGAAAATAAACCTCGGTGTTGCTTTCTGAGGCTTTTGAAAAGAAACAAGCCTGGTGCTTTGCAGCATTTGTATTTTGGTGTCAGAGCACAATCAAGGCCAGCAGGCACCTTGGGAGATGCTCCAGCACCCCGGGCTGCCCAGGGCTCACTGTCCAGTCGGCTGGCAACTCTCCCCAAGGACAGAGACTACACCATTTCCTTCAGCAACCCCTTCCAGGGTGCGATCACCCTCACAGCGAAAGAATTGTTTTCCCTCTATGTTTAAGTGGAATTTCTCGTATTTCAGTGTGTATCCATTCCTGCTCGTCCTGTTGCTTCTCAAATCCCCCGACCCTCCCCTCCTCCAGGCGCAGAACCGCTTCCACCAGTGACTGGTCACCAGTGGGATTTCTTGCTGCCCAGGGCAGCCCTGCCAGCCCAGTGGGTCAGCTGGGGCTCCGTCCCCACTGTCCACCTACCCAGCCCCTCCTGCACCACCTGTCTGCAAGGCTGTGACAAGCCCTGTCGAAAGTTGTGCCCAAGTCAAGGTAAGGAGCATCCACTGCTGTCCCCTCTTCCACCAAGCCCATCATCTGGAGAAGACTGGCAGGTTAGTTGAGTGTGTTTTCCTGTTCATAAACTCGTGGCTGCTCCCAACCTTCCTCTTGTCGCTCTACCTGAAGTGGTTTCCAAGGAGGTTTTGCTCCATCACCTCCCAGGTGCTGAGGTGAAGTAGACCAGCCTACAGTTCCCTGCATCCTCCTCTTAACCTTTGGTAGATACAGGAGTGACACTTACTTTCTTCCAGTCCTCAGGAATCTCTCCCATGGATGCATCCTGTCGAGTCCCATGGACTTGTGTCCCATGCCCAGTTTGTTTAAACATTCCCTAGCCTGAGCCTCCTCCACGATGGCTCACTGTCCTTGCTACACAGACTACCAGAGCATCCACCACTCACTGGGGCCTAGAAACAAGAGAATAACCCCTTGCTTTGCTTTTTTTTTTGTCTTTTCAAGTTGCGTAGTCTCACACACACAGTTGGTGCTCTTTAAGCAGAGTCTACTGGTCAAAGGAAATTTTGTAGTAGTTGCCTATGCTCAAGTCACTTCTTCAGCCTGATGCAAAGTAAAATAAGGACCCATTGCCAGGAAGGAATAACTTGGGATATATGTCCCCTCAACTGTCACCTTGAGCAAACACTGCTTGAGGCAGTTTCTAAAGATAAGATCTGAGGTGTGCATAGTTTAGTGACCCACCAGTAGATTGCTGACCACCACTGTTTCCTCTTGTTCAACAAATGACTAAGCTGCCCTTTACTGCCCTGGCAGAGTCCCTTGTTGTGAGGATGATGGGAACAAGCCTGGAAGCAGGACTCCCTGGGGGCTTTGGCCACTGGGTGCAAACAAAGTAGCAGCTCCTCTCAGTTCAACTCCTACAGGGCTTTGCTGTATCTGTCCCTCTTCTAACTGCATTTTCCTGATATTTAATGCCACATCACCTGCAGAACGCCCTCACTCTTTTGTCAGCTCATCACAAAAGCAGCTGTGAGCTACGGCTCCTTCTCATCCCTTGTGCAATTTCCTGTTCTTGGCTGTACCTCCTCTTTCACCATTTTTCCACATAGAGCACCCCCAAAACACTTTGGTCTCAATCCAACAGCGCTTTTCAAGTAGCACGATATGCCAAATTGCAGATATCTGATGGAGGCCACCCCTGGCCCGTCAGACAAGGGTTGCTCTTCATCCTGTAATTACAACAAAAGCAGCTGCTGTGCATCCCTTCATCTACACGGCACACAACATGTTTCTGTTCTTCCAACTCCAGCCATGCTGGCTGGGGAGAAAGCACGCTGAGCTACTGCATGGGCAAAGCAAAAGGAAACATCTCCTGTAGAAGCAGGAACTGGTCAGAGCTCCCCAGGGACCAGAGAACAGACAGGCAGTGGAGCAGCCAGAGCCCCTGCACCACAGCACCTGTACGGCCCGGACCCCCAAACAGCTGAACACAGAGGTTTTCTCCTGTAAAGGGGCTCCTCTCAGAGAAATAGCTAACAAAGCTGCACTCAGCGTGGAGTGGCCTAGTTTCAACACCCAGTAAGGCACCATTTTGCCAACCTCAAAACAAACGCAACTCGCATTTGAAAAGAACTTTATTTAAAATCAGAGATGGTACATACTTCCCCCCACCACCACTTACAAAATACGAGCATCCAAGAACAGGGAACGTGTGGTACCTGGGGCATGCTCTTGGCCGTGCTGGTTTACACCAGTCCCAATGATTTCAAATGGAAATATGACAACTCATACAAAAGATCTGCTCTTTCATGGCTAACAGGCATTTAATTAATGTCTACAGAAACTTTTCTCTATTAATTCTAGTGTAACCAGATTTTGTCTTCTGCTAAGAAACCTGAAAAAAAGAAGTCTTCCTTTAGCAGCTGCGTACAACTGCAGACCAATTTCAGACTGCCTTTGTTACCACAACAGACAGCAAGAGGCCAACGCAAAGCCTGGGCCATCAGCAATAAAATATGATCAACAGCAGCATTTTCCACTGTTACAAGTTACAGTCATCTACAAGTGTAAGGAGGGCTTTTACTTTTCTTTTTTTCTTCATTATCACTAAGAAGGAACTGTGATCATTTGTAGGGAAGCAGTTAAGTACTGGATTGATCCATCATTAGATGAAATCGGGTTGAAAGCAAGATTTACCTTAAATAGGATTAAATATATATTGCAAGACGTAACACACTCTGCAGATGCTGCACATAAAAGCAGAACTGTGGGCAGGAGGGGCAGGGTCCCCCTACCTGCACCAAACATTCCCATACAACATTGTAAAATTTAAAATTATCATCACCACTGGTTGAAAGTTGTCCAAGAAGTATTTACAGCAGTCGCAGCCCACGGCCAGGAGAGGCTCAGTCAGCCAGCAGTTTGTGAAACTTCAGCGTCGGGTTATGTCAGAAACAGCTGCTGCTCGGTCATGCCGGTTTCTAATTAAGTAACACCCACTAATTCTATACAAACAAGCATTTTGCATTTATTAGGACAAGAGGTATGGGGTAAAGTTTTCTGTTGTGATAAGCGTTTGAGCGCTAACGCACTGCCACATGCTGCAGTAAGACTACTCTACGCGTACAGAGAGGACGATGCACTTGGGCAAGCTACAGAACGCTGCACGGCCCATTATGAACATGCTTCGTACTCCAGCTGCTATAAAAATCCTGGCTTCTGAATTTAAATAAAACCATTTCCAGCTATACAGAGGATAGGATCTCATAGACCGGTGTTTACAACAGATGTCAATTCCTACGTATCGTACATGGCGTACAGGTTAACGTCTCTACAGAGAACGGGGCTGTGCACTTCACCGAATAAGTAGGTCCACGATTGTAGATCAACAATATAATTTTATTGCTTTGTACATCTGGTGCTGTTCAAGGCACTGTGGGCTAGAAAACTCGGAATGACTGCTGAAGGGACCTGGAATGCGACACGGCCGATGCCGAGCACCGCTCCTCGGGCAGCTGCTGCGACGACGAACCGGGGCTGACCGGGGAGAGGGGGGACAGCTCATGGCAGCACCGGGGAAGGGCACGGATGGGCCTGGCCCGGTGAGAGGCCCCTCACATGCCCATCCGGATGCTCTGGATGATCTGGAAGATGGCTGCAAGAGAGCAGAGGAGGGGAGCGCTCGCCAGGGGCTCTCCATCAGTGGGCCGCGGTGGGGCCCCATCGCCACCGGGCCCCACCGCCGCCCTCCCAACTCCCGTTCCGCCCGCTCACCTGATCCGCAAACCACGAAAATGAACAACGCCAGCAGCCAGGGCCCAACCGACGCCTTCTCCTCCGGGGCCGTCCTCTGCGGGCACAGCACTGCCGTTACCCCCTGCTCGGTTCCCCCAGCGTGTCTGTCCCCACCCCCCGAACGGCCCCGCGCCACGTACCGAGGTCTTGGCGACGTTCCCGCGCTGCGTGATGTTCTTGCTGTGCTTCTCGTTGGCCATACGGATGCGCTGCTTGGCCACCATGATGCGACCAGGCCGCTCCGGGCCCGCCGCCGCTACCGCCGCTCGCTGCCAGCGTCAGCACCGCGCGGCGCCGCCCGCCGGAAATACGTACCGCGCGCGGGGCGGGGCCAGGATAACCGGCCGCCAATCGGGGCCCCCGCCCCCGCGTCACGTGCCGGCCCTCCCCCGCCCTCACGCCCTGGAGCGACGTGGACGTCTCTGGGGCGGCCGCGACGCCGCTCGCCCGGAAGCGGAAGTCGAGTCCCGCTGCGCCCAAGATGGCGCCCCCCACGCCGCTGCTGGCAGGTGCGTGGGCCCGGGCCGCTGGGACTGGCCCGACTGGGGCTGGTGGAGGGCGGCGGGTCGGGGTGGGGCGGCCCTGTGCCCTCCGTCGTGGTCAGATCCAGCGTTCCCAGCCTGCCGGGCCCTCACTGCGCTCCCGGGGGTCGAGCCGGGCCGGGCCTCGCTGGGCAGCTGGGTGAGAGCAGGGTAGGCCCCTCCGCCCAACGCCGCGTCCTCGGGGTGTCGAGCGGGCGGCAGCAGCCCCGGGGGCCTGCAGAACGTAGGGACCATCTCTGTGGTACCTCTGCAGACCGCCTAACAGCTCGCAGGGGCTCATCGCTTACCGAAGCATCTTCACCGTGTTGTGTTGGCTCACTGCTTCTAGTAGTCCTCCTTCCTTTTCTATTTTACTAAGTTGTCTGTAACATAAGGAATAAGTATTTTTCCTTTCCTGTGTTTCTGACCTTTAGACAATAGCATATATATCCTCATTTGGGTGTATCGCATGGGAGGGCTGCAGTTGTTTAGGGTGAATATTGCCCTGCTTGATGTTGTCTGTAATGTGTGGTAAATTTGGATCTTGATTTTCCTTTGGAGTCTGATGGAAGACCTGAAGAACAGACTCCAGGTAGGGGTATGAAGCTAGTGGATCATATTTATTTAAAGCGTTGTTAAAACATACTCTTGAGCTATGTTAAGGGTATGATATATGCCTGAAGTACAGGCGTGGAGATTTGAAATCTCTTAAAATAGTACTTTCTCCAAGCTAATAAACTATTGCTTAGCACGTTTTCCAGTTGTTAATTTATAAACTGCTATGAGAGAGATGAAGTAAGGATAGTTGGCAGTTAAAAGAGCGGCTCTGAAGAGCACTGTAAAGGTGTTGGTGGCCAGTGTTGTAGTTGTCCAGGTGTTGCTGCATCTGCATAGGAATTCTATTGCGTGGTTGACGTATGGTCCAAGTGGGAGTGTTGCTGTTCTGCTCTCAGACCTCCTGTGCACCGCTGGCCCTAACTCTCCATCGAAGTAATACAGCTGCAGAACCTGCAGCTTGAGCTAGTGCAGATCTTGCTTTCTTGAGCTGTGTTTATCAGTAAAAGTTGGCACCTCAATAAGCACCTTTGGTGTCCCAAGAAAATGCATAAAACACAGCAAGTGTCTGCGTAACAATTCCTCGTTTTGTGATTTAACTTGGAATTCTAATATGCTTGTAACAGAGCTCCTGAAAAAATATAAGTGTTTTATTCACTATATAACAATTCTGACTGCATGATTTTGCATTAAACTGTCTTTATTTTTTGTTGGTTTCTTGTTTCCTAGTGCCATAAGCATGGCAATGTTTCTGAAAAAAAAAAAAAAAGGAAATTTGAAACACATTTTCTATTGATGTTTCTTTCACGCATTCTCTTTTCCAAGTTGAACTTCAATGTTGAAACTAACAATGGGGCAAATCCTGTCTCATGTCAGCAGAAAAATCAGTCTGACACAATGTTTTTGCAAATGCTCTTCCTGTGTTTAGGCAGCTAATCCTCGCTTTGGGGAGTATCTAGGCAGCCCTTCTCAACTCTATTGTGCAGGACTCCAGTGCGGCTCTTGCAGCGATGGGGAATTTTCAGCTTCTGCAAGTCAGGCTTCATGACAGTGCCTCCTGCAGCAGGGCTGAGAGCTGGGGACCAGCAGCAGCCGTTTTAGGAGGAGTTGTTGTCCCGTCCTGCTTCCTTACAGAGGTGCAGCTCTTCATCCTGTGAGATGAAGCCAGACTGTTGTTTTGTGTGGTATCCAGCGAGGGGGATGATGGGCTGAAACTGGAATCTAGGAAATTGCATTTAAACATAAGAAAAACTGTTCTGCTGTGAGACTGAACGCAGGCACAGGCTGCCCAGAGGGGGCTGAGAATCTCCATCCTTGAGGGTACTCGCATCCCGGCCAGGCACAGCCCCACAGCCTGGTGTTGCTGGCCCTGCCAGAGCAGGGTTCAGGTGGGTGCTTCATGGGTGCCCCCACCTCAGCCCCTCTGCCATGCACTTGGTTTGCATCTGTCCCGCTCTGCCCCACTGCACTTGGCAGGGCTTTTGCTCCCTTCTTTGCTCTGGCAGCAGTGCTTCTGTGGCAGGAGGGTGAACTGGTTCATAGACCCTGTTGGGAAGGCTGCATTGGAAGGGCTGTACTGGTTGAAGTGGGGAGCGAATCGCACGGCTGTGGGCAAACTGGCACCTCAGTTGCTTGTGTGTTGTGTGTCAGAGCTGCTGGGCTGAGAACTCAGCTCAGCTCTGCCCCTCCGATGCCCCGATCTTGTGTTTGGATCCCGTGGCTGCCTTGGATGAAGCCAGGTGTCTCGGCACATGTTACGTTCTGAATTTCCTCTTTAAAATGCAAGCAAGGGAAAAGTGCATGTAGATCTCAAGGTCCACAAATTAGATAAAGCTTTTGCTTTGGACCATTTTCTGAATTTGAAATGAGTAGTTGTTTGTTTACTCTTCCAGTGAGAGGCTCCGAAGGGCTTTATATGGTGAACGGGCCACCTAGTTTCACAGAGAGCACAGCATTTCAAAGGTACTGTTATTATCACTATTTTTGATCTTTTGCACAAAAGAAATAATTTTCTGAAAAGTAAAGGCAGATTCTAGAATTGAAAAATGTATAAATATAAGTGAATTTTTTTTCTTACTGCCAGTAGTTCAGAAAATTAGTGGTTTTGAAGGCTTTATGCTTGCCTGACTTCTTATTGCCCCAGTAATAATCACTGAACAATTGCAGAGTAGCTTGTACCATTAGAAAGTGCTACGCAGGAGTGCAGCAGGAAAATCTGTGCATTGCTTTTCCTTTTTGTTAAAAATACCTTAATTTATGCAGTATATTTGAATACTAATGTGGTTTTTTTTTTTTATTTCTTTAGGGACACTGGAAAAAATTGCAAAGCTGTTGCTTTTAGCAAGGACGGTACCCTTTTTGCCTGGTGCAATGGAGAAAAGTTGGTGCATTTTATGATATTAATCACGTAATTTGTATTAAACTGGATAAATTTTGCGGTAGTGGTTTACTGAATATCAGGTTAAATATTTACTGATTTTCTCTTATTTATAATGCACTCATTCCCATGAAATCTGGATATGCTTTATTTGATTTTTTTGTTCATGTTTCCCAGTACTATAGTACTTGGGATCAATCTATTAGTAAAGCTCACAGAAAATTAAGATTCTATGCACTTTGTGCATAAATGTCTCAAGGTTTCTTTTTTATAAACCCCGGTGCATTATAGAGTTCAGTAGAGATTGTCCTTTACCTAAGAGTGCAGCATAGGGTTGCGGCTGTAAAGAGATGATAAGGCTTCTTCTGAAATGTCAGTATTCTTACTAATAGGTTAAAGAAAATCTGCAAAAGTATTTAGTAATATCCTTTAACTGTTTCTTCTAGGGTAGATAACTTAGATGTAGGATTCATTACTTTCACCGTTACTTCTGATTCTCCAAAATATGCAGACTCTTATTTTTTAATGAAAAATTTATTCTTGCCAATTGGAAAGGTCTGTTTCCAGAAAATGTTTGCAGGGAAACATATTTTTCAGACAACCAGATTGTATATCCAGGTACCCAAGCTTTAAATGAGAATGTTCCAAATGGCAAATCTTTCCAGACCTGCGATGCTGCTTTGTTTTGGGGGCTGTCCATCTTCCTTTATTTCTGAAGGGGAGCAGTTAATGAGATGGTGAGGAACAGGCTCCTAATGCAGCTTCGAGAACAACAGAGGCTTGGATGCATCGTGCTGTAATCTTTTTTGTCTTTGGATTCTGTATGCAGCAGATCTTTATTATATGGTGTTCACAAATACTGCTTGACCTTGTTTGTTCAGCTGTCTCACCTTTGCTTTTTATTGTCCCACGTGTCCCTGCATCAGCCAACCTCAAAACCCCAAATTTTAAATGTTGTGTCCTTATAGAAAGAAGACTTTTAAAAATAGGTGGGATAACTTGATTAGAATCTTTCTGTTGGCCGTTGCTTAGCTTCGGCACTGTGGAAGTGTGGATGGGCTCTATGGAGAGAATATATCTTGTCTCTGGTTCAGAGTTTAAATGTTACAGGTAAAATAGGTGACATGTTTTGCACAGTGCTTTCACTCAGTTTCTGTTATGCCTGGGTACTTGGTTTTAAAATGTGTTCTTGCAAAAATGTAATAAAAACAGGAGGGGAAAAAAGCTCTTCTAATTTTGTTACATTGGCCAAATTTGTAATGGATCTAGAAGAGTCAAATATGTGAAAAGTTACCTGGGCTATTAATTAACTATTCTAAGCATGTTTTATTGAAATTGCATCTTTTGGTTCCAGAGTAAATATTGTTAATATCACCAACGCTGAGTTACTGCGTTCCTTTGATCTTCCAAAGACAGTTTGCCTTGAATTCTCGCCAAAGAATAATGTTCTGGCAACGTGGCAGGCCTATACAAGTGAGTAATTTACCAGCTGTAAAAGTTCACAACGTAACTGCTTATTTTAGTTTGGTTTGTAGGCTTTCCATTACCTGATCTGTTATTGTAGGATATTTATCAGCTAAATGAGCAGTATAGAAAGCGTACAGAAAATTATATGGGTAATCAAGTACATAGTGGAGGAGGGAGGGATGCCATCTTCTGAAAGCATTTGGTATTGACCGTTCTGCAAACACTAAATCAGAGTGCATGTACTGACAATTACTCTATTTAGTAAATCACAGCTTTCTAAAAACTGCTGACTGATCTTAGTGCAAAGAGTGTGTTTGAATAATACGCTGTTCTAGCAGTTTCTATTCATGTATAGACAAGGAAAATTGTAAGCTGTCTCAGAGTAGTCGTGTCCTCCACTGGGCATAGCTGACTTGAGTGTTCTCCATTGTCCAGAGGGCTTTATTCTCTCCTCTGTGTCTCTGTGGAGTGTATATTCCTGATTTCGATAGCCTCAGGCTCATACGAGGTGCATGTCTGAAGCAGACGTGCAAGCAAAGAAACAAAGATGCTTCTTTTGACAGAAAGAGCTGGCCATAAGATGAGTGTGTGGGAAGTGGTTTGGGACAAGCTGTAGGATAAGACAAGGCAGCACAAGTGACAGAACTGATGCCAACGGTGGACTGTTAGAGGACTGTTAGGAGGTGTGTTCTGCATCGTTGGTAGAGATGGGCGGGCTGTAGTATCCAGAATAAATAGGATGATATAGAGAGTTTAAAACCAGCAGAACCATTTTGTACAGCTTGCAGACAAAGCTGTGACTGCAGCGCGATGGACAAAATGCATTGCATTCTTGTGAGAACAGAATGTAGGAGTGGAGAACATTCCTTCATTGTTTGCAAAGAGGACAGCTTTTGATTTTGATTAAAAAAACACACATTAAAAAAGCTGTGCTAGCGTTGGGGATCCTAGTCTTGTAATCTAAGTAGAAACCCTACACTTCCAAATGTTAATTCCTTCTGCAGGCTGAAAGACTTATATTAACAGATAAAGCAATTAGCAGTCTAGGGTTTAGTCCCTCAGGCGGTGGGATGCTTCTTATAAGAAGTTTATGCATGTTTGGTTGCTTTTAGAACCAGGAGATGGAATGTAATCTCTGGAGACCACTACTGTAATCTATGTTTTTGTTGCAGCTGCTAAAGATGGCACAGCGGGGGTGCCCAACCTACAGCTTCATGATGTGAAAACCGGAAAATGTTTAAAATCTTTCATCCAGAAAAAGATGCAGAACTGGTAAATAACATTTCCAGATGCTAACTGTTCACAAAAAAACGTGGTTTCCAAAATCTGATCCAGGTAAATAGAGCTTTTAGTGTGGTGTTGGCTTTCAGAATACTGCCTGCTCCTAGCTGAAAGCAAGTATCTGTGCTTGTAAGTATCTTTGTACGTAGTTATAATTGTTTCTTAGTATAAATTCCCTGTCATTTTGCACCACAGAGAAAGCTGGGGAGGCAATAACTAAGTCTAATTGTTTGTTCTTTATTATGCAGCTGTCATTTGTCCATTTGAAACATGCATCACGTTTGAACTTGCTTGGCTTTAAAAATGGAGGGAAAAAAATCCTAAACTGCTAAAGATGAGCATCATTCGGTGGTTTTAATTTTTTTCTTTAAATGTAGGTGTCCTTGCTGGGCAGATGATGAAACCATTTGTGCCCGGAATGTAAACAATGAAGTTCACTTCTTTGAAAACAACAACTTTAGTACGCGAGTATTTCTTTACATTTTGTTGCATTCTATATAGGTATCTAATTTTGGGTTTTTGGTTTTTGTTTGTTTTTTTTTTTCCTAATTTCTTCTTTTGCTTTCTATTTCAAATATTGCCTACATTCTTTCTGAATTTGGAATTTAGAATCATTATGTTTTAATGAAGTATGTTTATCTTTTTAGTGACTTATCTAGTATGAAATGCATCTAGTTTTCAATTAAAGAGGCCTGATTCTGAATCATTTCCCATTTAATGTGATCCAGACAATTGTCAATACAGAATGTGATCTATGATTACTTCTTTGGGTTGTGTACGTTCTGTCAGTGAACTATTAAAAACCATCTCATTAGGACATTTATATTGATGGCAAAAATGAAGTTGTAAAGCTAAAACATTTTTGTCAAGGAAATTTACTACTAGTGGTAGAATACTTGGATTGAATAGACGTCGAAAAGGGAAATGGAAATAAAAATGCAGGAAGATAAAAATTAATTAGAACAAAAATCTAAAGGTATAAAAGAAAACTGCTGGGGCGAAAACAGTGGTATGTGCACTTTGGGGCTTTGGTGGGGTTTTTTGTGTTGTTTTAAATATAAATCTGGTACAAGAATTATTCTGGCAGTTAAAAATACAGCCTATGAGAGGTGCAGTTTCCTGAGAATTAGCCCTAGTGATGTTAACGAAGCTATTCTCGGGGAGCATGGAGTGTCTGTTCCAGCATGAGGCTGGCTACTCAGCGCAGGCTTCCTTGCTCTTCATTTACTTTTTAAAGATGTATTTCCCGTAAGTTCTTCCGTAAAGGGGCAATGTTCAGCATAGATCAAGCCTTTATTAACACTCCCTATCAGGAAGAATCTTCCAGTAAAGTTGCGAGGGGAGAGCCCCTGGCCCTGTGCAATGGTGCATGTTATCTGGACGTGACTGATGCTGCTTCCTCTGAAGTCAGCACAGATAAGATGAAGAACACTGTCCCTTGCTTAAAACACAAGCACATGGGGTTCAGAAGCTTCCTTGCTGTTTGAAATTCCAAACAGTAAATACTGGATTTCAGATCTAGGCTTGATTCTAGTTGTCTTTGTAAATAAAAACGCGTGATGAAATGGGAAAGTAATGTTTGTTTGTCTAGTAAAAGAAATCCTCTGTCATTATATATATACTATTTTTTATTATCCATATAGACCCATAAAAAGGTTTATTTAGTAATCCAGGCTAACATGGCTTGTCATTAACATCATCACGTGACTGTGTTGTTTTTGGTTTTTTTTAGATACTATTGTAAATAAACTGCATTTGCAAAAGGTTAATGATTTTGTGTTATCTCCGGGAGCACAGCCAACCAAGGTATTTCTGATGTTGTTTCTAATTGTTGGTTTTCTTAAAAAAAATTATTGTAACTTAAGCATACTAGTAGTGAATAGACCCTGTGCTACGAAGAATATCATCTGCAATAAAATCTCGTGGTTTTGTTTTAGGTGGCTGTGTATGTCCCGGGAAGTAAAGGTGCCCCATCATTCGTTAGACTCTATCAGTACCCCAACTTCAACGGCCCTCAGTCTGCACTAGCCAACAAAAGTTTCTTTAAAGCTGACAAGGTGACAATGCTATGGAACAAAAAAGGTATAATAGCTGTGTGTTTAAACTTTTATATTCCACCCATTCTGGATTTAATTACTTTGTTTACTGTGTGGGTTTTGCATTTAATTTACATGTGCAGATAAATACTGAAGATAGCCATTAATGCCAATGCAGTGTTAAGGTTACAGTTCTGAATACTCTGATGTGCTCATCACTTTCCTGTGTTGGCTTCTGTGATCATTTGTGTAGTGCAATTGAGAATATTCTACACATCGGTAAATTTTGCAGTTAAATAGCAAATTCAGATATAATTTTGCATTCTGTGATGATGTATTTAGACTGTATACATAAGATTATACCAGAGCATAAACTTAATCTTTAAAATTGTGTATACACAGACGTATCACAATTGGGATGACTCGCACAGTCCTCTGTGTACTTTGCTATTTATTAACAATGAGCTGTTTCAGAATAATTTTGTAAAAACTATTTTACTTTAACCCACATTGTATGGAGTATGGGGAAGGAATCCCATACATGTAGAAGCAACATGTGGGCACACAGTTTTAGATAAAATAAATGTACATATAAAAGGTGTTGATGAAACATTTTATTCAAGGACTGATCAGGATGCTTGGTTTCTGCCTTAGATTAATTTTTTTTTTTTTATGGTTGCAAAAGTATGTTCACTTTCTCATAATCCAACAGTGAATGAATAGACTCAGCTTATACTTTTCATCTGAGAAAGGAAGATACTTGTTCTGTTGGGTTAACATTTAGGAAAAATTACAATCGGAAGAAAATGTTAACAGCAGTGTTACGCAAGCAACTAACTAGAGTTTATAATCAAACTAATTTCTCTTTGTTCATGGTAGCTTGTTAAATAATTTATATAATTTGCCATAATTGTATTGAAATAACTGTCTATTCTATCAGCCACTGCTGTGCTAGTAATAGCTAGTACAGAAGTGGATAAAACAGGTGCTTCGTACTATGGAGAGCAAACTCTGCACTACATTGCAACAAATGGGGAAAGTGCGGTCGTGCAGCTGCGTAAGTACCTCTCAGACATTTTTTCATTGTATTATAGCTCTCAATAGTTGGAATTGCTGTTGCACCAGCTTTTGTTTAGTGTATGAGGGTTTTTTTGTTGTTGTTAGTGTAATGAAGTACTCTTTAAAAGAAAAAATGACACACTAAAAAAAAATTCTGAATTTTTTGTTAAATCTGGAGTGTTTTGGTTTTTTTAGTAGCTGAATTATCTTGTCATTTTAATGTCAGTGGCAGAGAGCAGACACTTGCAGTTAATATATACAAATAATTTGCTTGGGAGGGTGTTCATGTGCACAGGAAAGGAATTGTGCATGTTTACTAAGGAAACAACTGGACACTGGAGCCATCTTAACGTCTGAGAAACCAAAAAGGGCAGGACCATATGTTACCAAACAGAATTATCCTACTTGTGCTTATAGACATGCAATTGCTATTGTTACACAAGGAACAGAGGCAAGAGAGCAATTTTTTTAAGTATATTGGAAAATAGAAGTCCTCTATTTTGTATTGTAAAGTGGAAAGTGTTCCAAGACATAAAAATGACATGCTGGGGAAGAGCAAGTGGATGCTCTTGATTTCAGTGCATTGTTTGAAAGGGAAGTCCATTAATTTCCCCCTGATGATATTTCTTTCATTATCTTGAGTTTTGCTCTTTATGTTAAACACCTTCCTTGTTTGGGATTATAGAAAGGCCAGTTCATCATGAATACTTCAAAACACTTGGGATGGTGTGATGTAGACTGTCTATGCTTAAGTGACTGTAGAGAGATTGTGACTGTGTTCTTTTCAGTACTAGTGCTGCCTGGGAGAGTATCTCCAGTTTGCATTCTGTAGCAAAGCTTGTAGCAAGTGCTGTGCCCCAATTCCCTTTGTTGCTAACTTCACTGGGGAAAAATAATCAGGATTATAACTCAGTATCTAGAATCTCTTTGGGAGCAGATTTCTGGATTGAGAACATCAGTCATTTGATTACATGCTTATTAAAACCTTCTTTGTGCTTTGAAGTTATTTATTTTCAATGCATCTTTATTTAACAGAAAGTTTATCATTAATTTTCATTTAATTTTGCTATTCCTTTCCAAGAAAAAAAAACAAACCAAAGTGGTAGTCATGCCTTTCAAGAAAAAACAAACAAACAAAACAACAAAACAAAAACAAAACCCACGTGGTGGGCACTTGGAGGGAGTGGTGCCTTAGCTGTTGGAGCCCGTATAAAGCTGCCCTCGTCTCTCCAGCTGCCCACTGTCATGAAACGTGTAGAAAAGCATTTTTCTGTCAGACCTCAGTCTTTGCAGTTGCATTTGGTTATTGCCATCTAAAGAGTTTTAAAAAGGAAAAACACATGGAGTATGATAGCACAGCCTACTTTGTAAAGATGAGGCTTTAGAATGACAACAGGAATGAACAATTTAAATCAGTTCACTACTTTGAGTCAATGTCTGGATTTAAGAATTGTCAGTAATGCACCTGGCATTTATCTGAAATGCAGATGAAGATATCCAAATTATGAAAAGTTACAGTGACCTATTGTATATTTTACATGAGTTTCCATCACTAATTCATCATTCTTCAATATCTCCTAATGTTCTAACCCCAGAATAGCTTCTAACAATATCAAGTTTTAATTATGTGTAAAACTATTTTTGTGTGCTCTCTCACTTTAAAATCTGCCTTATAAAATAGGCATGAGCCTATGCTTGAGCATGGTCCAAAGATAACTTAGATCAATATTTTTTAGTTCTACAAAGCTGCACTTTGCAATATTTTTTTGATTTTAAAAAGAGGAACTAGTATCCAACTGGTATAAAACTCCTGTTTTTGCAGGTTTCCAGTGGGACAGTTTGAGAAAGTCCTGAGAGATCATTCTTGAATAACGAGGGAAAAAAAAAGGAATTTTTATACATGAAAAAAATATGCTTACTGTTAAAGTGCTGATGTTGGCCCCCACAGAGGTAATTTGGAATGGCTGCAGTTATTGTTGCAAACCTTAACTAAAATTATCAGAAGATAAAATGTTGTTTCTACTTCTATTGTTAGCAGAATTAATTTTCACTGTCAATAATTAGATCACAGCGTTTTAGCAAAGCATGAAGTTAAGAATAGCTTTTCATTTTATTTTCACGTGCACTGAAAAGATACGATCTCCTAACAGCCACATATTTTCCTTTTCCTTTAGCAAAAAATGGTCCTATTTATGATGTTGTTTGGAACCCCAATTCTGTCGAGTTTTGTGCTGTGTATGGTTTTATGCCTGCCAAAGCAACAGTTTTTAATCTGAAATGTGACCCTGTGTTTGATTTTGGAACCGGTCCTCGCAATGCTGCCTACTACAGCCCCCAAGGACACATCCTAGTGCTGGCAGGATTTGGAAATCTCAGGGGACAGATGGAAGTGTGGGACGTTAAAAACTACAAACTAATTTCCAAACCAGTAGCTTCGGATTCCACGTACTTTGCCTGGTGTCCCGACGGGGAGCACATCGTAACAGCTACGTGTGCTCCCAGGCTACGGGTCAATAATGGCTACAAGATATGGCACTACACTGGCTCTGTGCTACACAGCTACGAAGTTCCATCAAATGAAGAAATGTGGCAAGTTTTCTGGCAGCCCTTCTTGGATGGAGTGTTCCCAGCGAAAGCGGTGAAGTACCAGGCGGTTCCGAGTGAGTTGCCCAGCGCTGAGCCAAAGCCTGCCCAAGCGTACAGACCTCCGGCCCTGAGAAACAAACCTGCCACAAGTTCCAAGCTTGTAAGTAGACAGTTTCATAGATGAACTAAATTGTTCTGTTTCATTGCTTTGCCCGCCTATTAAGAGACGTTAGAAGAGTAACCAGACTGACAGTAGTATTGTGGGGGTTTTGAGAGGTTTTCTTGATAATGCTCTTCAACTATTTGCTCACTCATGGCAAAAATGTATGCTAGAAAACTGGAAACTAAATTGTTCTGTTTCATTGCTTTGCCCTCCTAATGAGTGACGTTAGAAGAGTAACCAGACTGACAGTAGTATTGTGGGGGTTTTGAGAGGTTTTCTTGATAATGCTCTTCAACTATTTGCTCACTCATGGCAAAAATGTATGCTAGAAAACTGGAGTTTCTTTGGTCCAAATACTTTCCTTTTACAAAGTCATGTGCAAACTTCAAAAATGCTGTCTACAGCACGCGCTGGAACGAGTTTCTTTGGTCCAAATACTTTCCTTTTAGAAAGTCGTGCAAACTTTAAAAATGCTGTCTACAGCACGCACTGTAATAAACCTCAAATTTGTTCTATGGTGAAATTGGATACTCTAGTTAATATAGAAGCCTCTGATTTGGATGACCCAATTTACCAGTCTAAACCCAACTAGACAAGTGTTTGGTTTGTGGGGCTTTTTTTTAGGTTAGTTTGCTTGCTAGAAAGATGTGATTATTAGCAATTCAGCTGCAGTTGAAATAGGTTTCGGTATGGTGACCTACATATCTAATTAGTTTCTTTTCTGCAAGTTTTCAAAGTAGGCTGAGTAGCAACTAATTACATTTAACAATTGAACCCTTGATGTTTAAGTCTTAGAGAGCTTTGATTTTGAGCCTTGAAGGAAAGGCTGCTGCTTGGGTTGTGAGTAATCTATTAATCATGCTGATGTCTGATTTTGCAAATGATTGACAAACAGCGGTAGTAGAGAAAAGATGTGTTAAATAAAATAATTCTGTTTACTTATATGGGCAAGAAATCATCATATGCATTAAAAAAATCCAGCTCCTCAATTCTGAGTTTCTTAAAAAACCAAAAGACTAAACAACCTCTCCTCCTCACCCTGCCAAGAAATCCTATCCCATCTCTCCTCCCAGCAACCCGTTTTCCTTTCTTACCACTAGGAGGTTGAATTAAAAAGCTGTCAACAAAAACAAAATGCCAAGCTTCAGTCATTTTGTGCATGTGTATTCCTCTGATTTTATTTCCCCCTGAGACAAAATAACAAAATCATCATGTTTTCTATCAGAAATACATGAAATCTTTAGGACATACAGGATATTCCCATCCAAACTTGAGAATGTGTGAGTGTGAAACCCTTTTCACACTGGCTTCTGCTATTTGGAAGAGAAAGAGCACATACGTTTTTGGTTTTTGTTTTCTTTGTTTTTTCTTCCTCTGTGGTTCATATTTGCATGTGGTGTTGTCTGAAGGGGTTTGGGGTTCACTGTTAGGTTTTTTTGTACCAACACTCTTGCCAACATGGAATATAGGTTTCGTAACTGTTAATTTTGCATATCCTGCAGCACGAGGACGAGCCACCTCAGAATATGAAACCACCAGGAAGCAGTGATAAGCCACTCTCTAAAACAGCTCTCAAAAATCAAAGGAAACATGAAGCAAAGAAAGCTGCTAAACAGGTACTGCAAAAGTATTTTTTTCAAGGATAACGTTAATGAATTTTTACAAATGGCACTGATGAGTCTCAGAGCAGTGACCGTTGGTGGCACTGAGAGCCCTCCACACATCTTGCACGTGCTGAGCTGTGGGGAGGGTGGCAGACTTTTTAATCAAACTAAAACAGCTACAAAAGGATGACATAAAAATAACAGCTTTGGTTAGGTGCTGTGAATCTTAGCTGAAATCAGTGCTAAGACCTAAGTAATTCTGACTTTTCACCTTGAGACCATCTGCACAGGTATTTTTCATTGTTAGGTGAGAGGTAAGAACGGATTTGCTGGGGCAAGTTACCAGGCAGACCAACGATAGCATGGTCTCCGTCACCTCTTTGGTCATTATTCTTTGGCTAGGTAGATAAAAATCAGCTTTTAGTATTAGCCTTCCAATTTCTACCAAATTCTGAAGCAATAATTTTTTTAAATAAGATTTTTTTTTTTTTAAATTTCTTACACTTGTTTAGGGCCCTTTCTTTTACTTCAGAGACAACAACCCACCAGTCTACTTTATAAAATATTGATGTATGTACTTGTCATGTCATCCTTACTGATGTTTCTCTATGCTATGTATGGTTGGTGTCTTGAGGAAGTAGAAATTAAACAAGAAACAGCATGTGAGTTGTTCTAGATAACCCTTCTTTCATGGAAAACATATATATAAAAATATATATATATATATATATATATAGTTAATGCAATACATCAAAGCAAGTCACTTAAAATTTTGGAGTACACCAGAAAACTAGTGGAAGGAGAAATATTAAATGGGTCCCATAAAATGATGAAAGAAATTTTTCAGTCCATTTGTAATCAAAAGTATTTTCTAGATAATGTGTTTATTTTATTTGTCTACAGGAGGCCAAAGCTGAGGCAAACCAGGAACCTGCACAGTCCTCAGCACCACAGAATGCCCCACGGAGCACTGTGCCTGTCGTGACATCAGGAGATCCTGAAGTTGACAAGAAGATAAAGAATTTAAAAAAGGTGAGGTTTGGTTGAGTTTTTTTTTCATAACAGGCAGCAAATTTCTGTAAGAGATGTTGTGTAAGATCTCATCTGATTTGAAAGGTGACGAGCTCAGTAGGATAGCATTTGCATAGATAGTAATTTCCTGAATTTTTAACCCTTTCTGCATAATCCAGCAGGGCTTTTTTTCTCATGGCTGCCTCCTGCTTTTCATGGTCCTCTGTTCTGATTAATATTCCAGGGTTTCTGAGGAAAATGTGTGGTGAAGAAGGACAGAGATAGTGGAGGAGTAATTTCTGAATTTGGATCTAGCCCTTCAGTGAGATAGTGCAGGGCATTCATTTTTCAGAGACTAGGGAGCACTTCTGTTTTTAGGTTTTATTCTTGAAACAAACGTTTCCTGTTGGTGGGGAATTCTGGATTGAGCATTTGGAGAGGCTGAAAGGAATTGTGCCTTCCGTATTGAGACCTGCCTCCTAGTAAATTAGGGAATTGCAAGTGCAGGGACTTCTAAGAGTGTTTTTTCTGTTCTCACCAATTTTTGTATTAATGTGGGATTTTTGATTTTTTTCTTTTTTTTTTTTTTTTTCCAGAAACTAAAAGCAATCGAGCAGCTGAAAGAACAAGCAGCTGCTGGCAAACAGCTGGAGAAAAACCAGGTACTGTTAAGATGTATGTAGTTTGTTCAAGTTTCATTTTATAATAAGCTACATTTGTGACACCTTGTGCTTTTCTGTTCTAGTTGGAGAAGATTCAGAAAGAAACTGCTCTCCTTCAGGAATTGGAAGACCTAGAACTGGGTCTTTAAAACTTCATGGAAATCCAATCTGGCGTTAACCCGAAGCTCATGAAAAGCATAGTTTGTATTAACTTGAACATAATAAAATGTTTCGGTAAATGACTAAGGATGCAGAATTCCATAGATTTCCTGCACACTTGCTTTTTAAAAAGCTTTCCTAAAGCTTTGTGCACACGTGAAACTGTAAACCAGTAACGAATACCACATCAGCCAGTTCTGCTGCTCATCCAGCCAGAAACGTGCTTGTATTCTTAAAATGGATTGCCTAAAAATACAGAAGCATTGGGTGTGAGGAGGGAAGGTGATGAGGCGTACCCATTTGAAAGCTTTATTATATTTAAGAAGACGTGAACTTTATGCAATAACAGGATGTAGATAAAAATAAAAGAGCATTTAATAATAAAAGGTACTTCTGTTCTTCTCTGACAAGGGCAGGGCCTTTAAAATAATGAGGCCATGCCACCGGCATCAACAATAATTGACTGCGAGGGATAAATGAGCTTTCAGGAGCTGCTGCCTGGTTTTGCTGGGATTTTTATTCATTATTTTTATTTTCCTTTCTGCCGTTTCTCATTTTCCCCGCCCCTCTCCCCACTCCCTTCACTGCCCACCGGTTGCGAGCGCAGAGCTGAGCACGCGGCGGAGAGATATTAACGGCTGCCGAACACCTTATCTATCTATTTACTTATTTATTTATTTATCAGCGTAGGTTTTTTTACCAAAAACGGGGGTTTGGGGAAAGGCGGCGGGGCGGGGCGGGGCCTGACGGGCGTCACGT
>NW_015090872.1:3700827-3718110 GCF_001431845.1 Calidris pugnax | reverse complement strand
TCCAGATCTGGTGAGGGCGCACGGCAAGATGGCGGCGCCGGCCGGGCCTACGCCTCCTCCCCCCCCGCCTTCCCTCCTTCCTTCCGTATCTCCCTCCCCGTCCTCCCCCCTCAGCGCTGCGGCGGCGGGACCGGGCTAGGCCGGCTCCGCTCGCTCCTCTCTCCGCAGGGGGAGCGCCCGGGCGAGCTACTGAGGCGCCGCGGGCCGCCTGGTCACGGCTGGGGCCTGGTAGGCGGCCGGGGCCGGCCCGGCTGTGTGGGCCAGGCTGGCGGCGGGAAGAGGGAACAACGCTCCGAGGGCGGCGGCCCCTCCGCGCCGACACTCGTCCCCGGGGCCCGCCTGGCCGCGGTCCCCCTGCGCGGTGGGGCTCGGGCGGGGGGTGCTCACCCGGCAGCGCTGGAGAAAATGGCTCTGGAAAAATGGCCACCCGCGATAAAACTGCTCTTGTCAGGCCCTTGTAATAGCGGATGTAGCGTTTACTGACTTAGGATTGCGCTTGGGAGGAATTGATATGTTAGCAATGATGAGATGGCTGTATTTTCTTAACGACTCGGTACTGCCAGCAGCCCGGGCCATCAGGCACCTTTGTATCATTCTAAGAGTGTTATTGATGGTGTCGGCTGCTCAGAGCAAAACCGAGAGGGACCAGGCAGGGGTGAGGTAGTTCTGGCACATAGAGCTTGTTTGCAGGGAAAAAATGCCACTTCCAGCGCCTGTCATCTCACCGTGGTGCTGTGAGGACGGGCAGGGCTGCAGCCGCGGGGGAGGTGGATGGACAGACAGACAGACAGACCTGCCGCTGCTCCGAGGTGTCTCAACGGGGCCAGGGGAAATGAGAATATTCACTGTGGTTCCCGGAGCAGAGTCTGGCCCAGGTTGTGTCAGGCAGATCTGTGAAGCACTGCAGAAAATGTGCTCGGTGGAAAGTGTGTTGTTTGATTTCTTTAGCGGTAAGCTGAGGGCGGATAATTTTTATTTCGGTTATTACAGAGGCAGCTGGTAGAAATGTGAGCCAAAGTACAGCTCTGTAATGTTTAACTCTCTGTAGTTGATCTGGTCACCCTTGTACAGAAAGAACTGGGAGCCATGTTACTTGGTCTGCATGCAGAAAGAGTTAAATTAAACTAGTGAGGAATTAAAACCGTATTGTGCCAACCTGTTTTGTTTGGTTGGTTTTTTTTCTTTTTTGGACAAAGGGCAAGGCATCACTTATGCTGACTTTGTAACTAACTAGCTTTTTACCAGGGAAACAAGCGATTCCTTGCCCAGTGGGCTGTACCAAAGCATTGTGAATGTGCTAGTAAGTGAAAACAAATTTGTGTAAAACCAAGTGCCTAACCAGCTGTCGTGATTTTTGATGCATTACTTAGCTGCAAATCAGTTTTCATCTTTGACATGAAGAATTTTAGTTTTATTTTGAAGTAAAAGCATTATGAGCTTTATGAGTACTGGTGTTGCCAGTTTAGCAGCACCTTTAACGTACAGCACTCCAGTTTTGGTGACAATCTCTGTCTGTGTTTAGTGTCTCCTGAGGCTACAGGCGGGTGTTTGAGGAGTACATGCGGGTTATTAGCCAGCGGTACCCAGACATCCGAATTGAAGGGGAAAACTACCTTCCTCAACCTATATATAGGTAAGTAAATGATGAGCAGTACTAATTACCTTTTTTCCAATATGTAGATTCAGCATGGTGGGTGCTGAACACATGTATTTACACTTAAATAATGCTGAAAATGGAAACTTGGGTTTGTCTTTTTCCATTATGGCTACATATAAGCTTGGTTATCTTTTCCCTTCCAGATAGGCACCTTAGTTTTCCATACAAACATTGCCATCTGGATATCTGTATGATGAGGCCTCTCGTGTTCCAACCTAAAGTAAATTATATAATTCACATTTGTCGATCAGTTTATGCATTTAGTGATAAATTCCTCTGATAGGTTAAGATCGCAGAGGAAGGAAGAGTTTGTTTTTAAGATCTAAATCAGGGGAGAGCTAACCTCATTGGAGAGGCTTACCAGGATGTCCTTAACTAAAGTCTTGGGGGAGAAGTCCAAAGAGATTTTGGAAAAGACAGAATGAAAACGGTTATTCCTGTTATTTAAACCATTGTGTACATGCCAGAGAGTGATGCCAGAAGTTACTGTGATGGCTTCTGAACCACTTCTTGACCTAATTACTGTAATAATCACAATGGTAAGAAAGCTACAAGATTGAATACCTCATAAATTTGCTCTCTGGCTATAGGTTTAATTCTTACAAGGAAATGTAGGGTTTTCTGCATCTGTTGGGAAAATGCTTTATAAGGAAATAATGCCTGTCAATTAAACATGTCTCTAATATGAAACACCTCCTTTAAGACACTGAGTGTATTACCAAGTCTAGACATGTATCGGTTGAAAGCAAATTTCTATTTGAGCTACGCTTAGAAAAAAAAAACTAAAATAATCTCAACTCTACTAGACTTCTGTTCTGAGGACCTGTGTTTTTGTTGATGTGGGCTGCTCTTGGGTTTGTTTGGGTTTTTTTTGCAATGAGATAAGCTTACTTGAATAGTTTTGTCTTTCCTCTGAAATGCTTGTGATGCTCTCAAAATTCTCCTAAGTAGGTGAATTATAGCTATATAGCAATGAAGTAGTAACTGTCAACCTTCTAAGTCACTTTTGTATGTTGTCTTTTGATAGGCACATAGCATCTTTCCTGTCTGTCTTCAAACTAGTATTAATAGGCTTAATAATTGTTGGCAAGGATCCATTTGCTTTCTTCGGCATGCAAGCTCCGAGCATCTGGCAGTGGGGCCAAGAAAATAAGGTAAGCAGCATACTTTCATCTTTCATTTTGAAAAGGTGGGTTCAGAATGCCATCGTCAGAGAGCTCTGGGAGTACTTCACAGCTGTCACTGACTTAACTTCATACACTGCAGCGTTAACAGAACCTTTAGGCTTCTGTAACTAAATATACTTGAGAATTTTACAGTTGCGTATTCTTAGCAGTAGTGCTTCATGGTTTTGGCAGACCCAGATTTGATTCTCAGTGTCTCTCTTCCCAAGCTGATGATGCTGCAGAGGGACAGCTGAGGTTAATGTTACTGACAAAGATGATAAAAGATTATTTTTAGAGCAGAGTTTCAAGCCCGTATTGTTGGTGTTAAAATTACAGCTTCCGTTTTCTATTGTTTCATAACTATTTTGCAGTTGTTGCTTTTGTCAGACTTTTAATAGATCAGGCGTGCGGTTTGACAATGGTTAGAAAAATCAAGTTGAAATTTAGTGGGTGTTTTGGGCGAACATACTCTGCCGTAACAGACTGTGCCTTGTGGGATGGATGTCCCTGTGAGTCAGTGCTGATGAGGCGAATGATTAATGTTGAACTCTGATTTATAATCACCTTATTCCAGATTTATTCTACTAAACAAAAGCAATTTATAAGTTTATTAATATTTATATATTTTAAGGGTGCATAGATCCTCAAACTGAGCTACCCAGTGCAGTGTGTCTCTGTCAACAGCCAGTTTGGATGTACAGAAGCTGTAATATATCCTCTTTAATTAAATGGGGCAAATACGCTACCGAGCTAGGCTGGCTGCAGTGTGTGTCGTGGTTTAACCCCAGTCAGCAACTAGAACCACACAGCTGGTTGCTCGGGGGGTCACGGAGGAAAAGAACCTGGTGGGTTGAGATAAAGACAGTTTAATAGAAACAATAACAGAAAAGGAAAAATAATGATAATGAAACAGGTCACTCTCACCACACTATCCCAAGCAGTGATCGTGGATTCCCACCCTTGGCTAACCCCTGTTTATATACCAAGCATGAGGTCTATGGTGTGGAATATTCCTTTGGCCATTCTATCCTTCTGTCTAGGCCTCTGTGGGAAGCTGAAAAAAGTCCTTGAATAGTGTAAACATCACTTAAAGTCGTGGTTTAACCCCAGTCAGCAACTAGAACCACACAGCTGGTTGCTCGGGGGGTCACGGAGGAAAAGAACCTGGTGGGTTGAGATAAAGACAGTTTAATAGAAACAATAACAGAAAAGGAAAAATAATGATAATGAAACAGGTCACTCTCACCACACTATCCCAAGCAGTGATCGTGGATTCCCACCCTTGGCTAACCCCTGTTTATATACCAAGCATGAGGTCTATGGTGTGGAATATTCCTTTGGCCATTCTATCCTTCTGTCTAGGCCTCTGTGGGAAGCTGAAAAAAGTCCTTGAATAGTGTAAACATCACTTAAAAACAACTAAAACCAGTAGGTATTATTGACATTCCTTTCACAGCAGTCACCAGAAAGAAAATTAACTCTTTCCCAGCTGAAACCAGGGCAGTGTGTCTGTGATCTCTGGTGTTGTAAACAACTTGTATCCCTTGGTAAATTCTTTGGTATCACAGTAACCTGTGTGGATGTGCTCTTGTGCATGAAAAGGGAATTATAAAGGTGCTGGTGATGGAGGGGGGTGCTGAGTTGCTGGAGACTGCATCATTTTATCCTGAGGCACCACTACCAAAGAAAATTCCGGATGATTAGCTTGAAGAAGTGCTAGAGGGGTGACAATTCTTGTGAAGAAATGCAATTTGACTTGCTCTGCTGTTTGTGTCTAGGCCTGTGCTTCTTTCATCTGAAGTGTTATTCTGAAAATGACAGGCAATACGCAGGAAAGGCTGCGTTCCCTTGTCAGCCTACCAACGTAGGCATGTAATTCTGCAAACTGCCTGCTGAGATGTGCATAGACCTGTGGAGGAAAGGAGTAAGAAGATGTAACTTGGAAGGCAACATGCACAATCTTTTGGATGTGGAAGATGTCTATACGGAAGATTACTTGATAAATTGTAGAGGGGGATTCAGAGACACCTGTAAACTTCAGTGCTTATTGAGAGTGAATGGGAGAAGCTGTGGCTCACACAGCTGAACTATCAGGGATTCTTTCTGTTCTATCCTAGGTTTATGCTTGTATGATGGTCTTCTTCCTGAGCAACATGATTGAGAACCAGTGTATGTCAACTGGTGCATTTGAAATAACTTTGAACGGTGAGCAGAGAACTTTCTGTTTAAGGGAGTTGCATTGTGTTGCATGTGAACACACAGGTTTGTGAGAGCTGTTGTGTTGGGAGGGTGAGGGATGATGTTATGAAATGTGGTGTGTTTCAAAATGTGATGGTATGTGGTAATTGCCATTCATCTTGAAGCTTAGGTGTTATCTCACAATCAATGATGAAAAGCATAGATGTGTTATAAAACAGTTTATGCAGATGTCAGTTACGTGTATTTTAAAATAGCTATGTAAAAACTTATTTAGAGGAATACTTGGCCAATTGGTGTAACCATATCATATTCTTTCTTCACATGTGATATGCATTAAGTAAGAAATGATAAACTGAGGAGGCATACTTTCTAGTTAATTAGATGCTTTCCCTGTCCTGTTTTCTAATGTGATATATAGCCTTGGAATCCTATTGAATCCATTGCTCTTCCCAGATTTTCAGTGCCAGTGGACAGCAATACTGATTTTTTAGCTTCAAGAGTCTGTGGACCTTCTACCTTTAAATAATCTTATGGTATTAAAGATTATGTAAGCTTGATGGAGTACAGAATTTTCAGGCTGTAGGTACAAATATAGAATCTAGCTCTGTGCTTTATAATCTCAATTTATGATTGTGCAGGATGTGTTTCAATATAGTAGTTTTTAAGTAAAGTCATACTCTTGCAGAACCTTTTAAAGACTGACAGTATTGTATCAAAGTAATTGAACTCAATGCACTTCCAGTCCTAAGTCTAAGATAAGAATTGGCAGCAGAGCCTTCCTGGGGGGCAACAGCCACATCTGGACTTCTGGACACTTCTGGTTTGTGTTTTGGGACAATGTGGTTCCAGTCTGGCTTTTGTTTTATGTAGATGACAGCAATTGCATTTTTCAGTGTGGGTTCATGAAGTGCTATAGCAGTGAGGGATATTTGCAGGAGTAAGCACTTGTCAACATTAGAACTGAATGTTGTGTTTACTCTAAAGTATTTATGGAGTGTGCTGTGTTATGTGTTTCTGGGAAATAAAATAAAATAATGGTTGCAGCTACTTTGAGTGGAATCTTCCAAGCGAGATCTTGGTAGGCAGGAATTTTGAGGGTCAGCCTTAGCCAATAGGCAGAAGTAAAGACCCACAAAGCTCAAAGACCCAAGGGTTCAGTGGTTTAAAGACTCAGTATGCTATTGTGCTACTCGCTAATCTATTTTTAGACATTCTGTCAATGGATATTTTGAACTTCTGCATCCATATGATGTAATTCTAAATGGAAGCATTTGACTCTTTGTTCTCCTAGTTGGACTGGGTTTTAGTGTAGCCAGAGGTTTGAAGCATTGTTGATGCGGACATTTCTCTCTATATAAAATAGTACCAACTTGCATAGCTTCTTACATCTTTTACACGTTAGATTTAAACTAGCACTATGTGTTTTCTGACTTTGTTTATGTAATGGTGCTTTTCTCCCCTCCCTGTGTTCTGTGGTAGATGTTCCAGTGTGGTCCAAGCTGGAGTCTGGCCACCTTCCTTCCATGCAGCAGCTTGTACAAATTCTCGATAACGAAATGAAGCTCAATGTGCACATGGAGTCAATGCCTCATCATCGATCATAGCCCCATCTATCAGCACTGAAACTTCTTGTAAGTCTTCCTCCAGTCACCAGCTATCTGTTGACTCAGATTGAACATTGTAATTATACATTTGTTCCTTTACAAGTATTCTACTGGAGAACCAGCTCTGGTGACTTCCAGTGAATCGACATGTATGATTTTACAGATACTGTTTTGGTGGGAGGTTCTGGGTTGGGGTTTGTTCTGCCTGTTTCAAAGCTGGAAGCTGGCGTTCCTTGGGGCAGAACAGATGTGGTCCTGTGTGCAGAAGGCCTGAAGTGAGTGAAGTGTGTTATATAGAGATCAGAAAACACACTGTGTTTTGTGCCTTAAAATAGTCTACGTGCAAAGAATTTCTCCATAAGATGTAACCTACTTGAATCACAGGACCCTAGAAAGCAGAATACTTTTCTTGCTCCCATCCCTGTGCAATATGTACTGTTTGAACTTTCTGCAAACATTCCCTTACTGTTAGGAGCAGAGGGTTTGCATCCGTGCTTTTATACTTTATGACAAACCAATTCTGCATTCCTACGTCACCGCCTGTGGCTTTCAAAATATTTAGTTTATGATTCTTCAGTCATTCATCGATGTGCTGCAAAAAGACTATCTTTGTGCACAAATTGGTGGTTGACACTTGGGAGACCACACTTGGGAGGCCACGGAAGTGAAGTGTTGATTAGATGTGGTGCCGTTTTTGGCACAAGAGCGCTTTAGAGACTGTTTTTTGGGGCTGCCTTGCCGACAGACACCCTGCTCTCACATGACAGGCCCTGTGCTCCCATTTCTGACATCTTGCAACTGATTCACCATCTTAAACTGACCCGTTGGTCCCAGCTGTAGCAGTGAATGACCTGGCTCTGCATGAAAACCTGCACGGATTTCCTTTGGAGCTCTGTTTAACATGATTTGGCTTCTGCAAATCCATATTTACATAAGGAAGAACGTAGCACATGGGGGTGCTCGTTCAGAAAAACCTAAGCTCTCTCAAAGCACTGCAGGCAGTCTCACTCCTGATAGGAAACCATGCTCTGCAACCAGGGTGCTCTGCTGCTTCTCGCTGCTGCAGAGCTCAGGCTGTGAACCCCACTTTTGAGCCCCATCAGTCTCTCCCGTATCTGACACCCCTGTGGCGCCCTAAGGTGGGGAGAGTGATTCACAGAGATTCCTCCCTCAAAGTCCTTATGCAGGGAATATGAGAAGCAGTTGACTTTGGATTCCTGCAGGCATGTCTATTTGTTCCATTAAGTCTGGTTTGTCTCAGTAACTTAGCAAAAATCACCTTAATTGTGAAGTAAGTTGTTTTGTATTTTTAAAGTATTATTTAGTATTAAAAAGTTTTGTGTTTCTTGTACTTTTAAGATGGGCTTGCTGGAGCCCAGCATCCTATAGGTATGGATTTTGGAGAGTCTCAGTATTCTTTGTTGCAAAATAGATTGATGTCACCTTTAAGCTTACAAAGCGTGTTAAGACTGTTATGGACAGTTTTACTTAATGGGATATGAGTTTAGAAACACAGCTACATCCCCTCCCCCCCGTCCAGTTGTGTTTCCATCCACGTGGGAAGTAACACTACCAGTTAGGAGAGCCTGATAGCGAGACTTGGTGTTTCAGTGGCTCCTTATCTAAATTCATGCTCCTGTAATGTCACTCCGATGGTATCCGTGTAGGCCATTGCCCACAGGGAAATACTGATAGTACTCTCTTGCCACAAGTTACCGCCTCCCAAGAGACAGCGCTTGCAGTTCAGGTTCTATAATCCGAAGCCTACAGGGCCTGCTGCTCTCCCTGCTCGGCAGGAAATGCCTCAGCTCCCTGCTCCAGCGCTGTTGGAGATGACTTGCTCGTTGGGCACAGGGGTGGTTGCCGACTGTTAACGCTTGTGTCTCCGTTTCCAGGCATTAAGTGGTGATTTCCCAAGGCGGCGCGGCTCCGACCCATGAAGGCCTGTACTGAAGACAGCTCGCTGTTAGTACAGACTGGATGCTTCTCTCGCAGCCGCGTTGTGCCTCCAGAGAAAAAAAAACTTAATGAAAGACCTCTTTCAGTGCTGGCGTGTTCCAGATACTGCACAGTCACGGAGTGCAATAATACTGTATAGTTTTTTTAAGATTTCATTCGACCAGTTCATAGCTCAACAATGCAGGCATTACTAATTGTAACTTATTTTATAGTCATGTTTCACACGATGGCAGATTGAGTTGATACCTAATTTTTCCTCGGAAAAAAAAAAGTTTGTTTAATCTGTTGTATTTTATATGAATTTATGTTCTTTTTGTAGTTTAAAATGGAGTTATAGGAGTGTCTGATATTGTCCTAAACTGTTAAGTAATTGACAGCTGTCTATCAAATATCTCTAATGTGGTTAAAGCAGGTTTGTATATTTTTCAAAATATATGGCAGAGTTGAACAGTGCATTATATACTAAATTATATAAACAAAATTATATGCAGAGTAGTTACATCATTTTGTGACTTCAGTAAAAATTAAGATCAACTGCTTTTTAAATTGTGTTGGCCAGCTCTGGAGGTTTTTCCTCGACCATTCTGGAGAGATGAAAAGCTGGGCCTTTCTACTGTCCTAAACAGAAACCAAGAAAGTTAATTTAAATAAAGAGTTCTCATTTACTGTGTGAACTACCTTGTTTGAGTCACTGATGGATATTCTTCAAATTGCAATTGAAAAAATGCATAAAAAGCCTACTTTCCAAAGTCACTACTCTTGTGTTTGTCTTGTCTAAGCCCCTGACAACCCCTGTGTTTTGTAAGGAGCGCACAGAGCTTTGTCTTTCCCTTCGTGCACCTGCCAGAGTTCAGCTGCAGCTGGATTCAGGTGGTTGTACCGGGGGAACCCAGCAGAGTTAAGGTGAAGTCTAGATGCGGTTCTCCTGTTCCTCAAGTTGGCTTCCCCAGTCGGTGTGGGCTGCAGTTCCTCTTCACCATCCTGTCTCCTGACGGCTGGGTGGCCGAGTGGCCGCCGCTCTGGCTCCTGCGTGGGGAGGCTCAGTCCTGGCAGCACCTGCCTCCCACTCCCTGTCTTGTCCCTGCTCCGAGCTGCAGGGTTTCACACCCCTTGTGAAACCAGCTCACGTACTTTCTGGATCCTTCTTACTGAACGTTTTCTCTGGATGGGGAGGGAGATTTTCTCTGCTGGGGCAGTAAATCAGATGAGAGGGGAACCTGCGGAGCTGTGAGGAAGGCTGCTTGCTGCCACGGTGTGTGAGAACTCTCTGACCCTGCCTGGGCGTCAGGGACTGATGTCAGTGGTGTTTGGGGTAACCAAGGCTGAGAGAAAAGTCGATGCCAGAAAGCGTTGCTCGTCACAGCCATTAAACACAATGGCCTCAAGGCCCCTTTGATGAAATCATCTCTTTGGGTAATTCATGCCTTCTCTTCTGAAATAGATAACAGAGGTTTTCTACTGTGAATAGAGTTTTAGTTTCTCGTTAATTATACATTTCAGACAAAAAACAAATAAATGCACAGATGTGTTGCTAGGCTGAGATTTTCCATGAGCTGTTAATGTTGTCACCCTGGTGATACTTGCTCACAATCTCTGCCCCTGGTGTTCCTTCTCTTCCATCTGAGCAAGATGGGTTATCGATGCGCTGGAGTTTGGTGTGTGAGGACCTTTGCTGATGTCCCTTAAATGCACCAGAAGCTTTTTCCATCTCGGGGTAGAGGCTGTGCAGCGTTTTCTGTAATTGCTCTGGGTTGTAGGGTGCACAGAGCGGGATGGTTTCTGTGGGCTGGACCCAGCACCACGACTGCTGCTCATAGAGCACTACCACATGGGAAAATGGAAATAAAAGAACTTTGATGGTCATTAAAGGCAGTGATACCTGCCAGCCTTCCTATAAACCAGTTGCCAAACACCAGCTGATGACTTGGTATTTGTGGTGCTTGTTTTGGTTGAAAATTGGTGCTTCCTCAAGTCAAGTTTAATCCTAACTGGGCAGTTTTGGATCCCAAGCAGCTGGAGCCTGGCAGAGCCTGCTCCAGAGACACTGCTCCAGCAGCATCCAGGGGGACAGACCCGGGGCGAGTGGCTCCTGCTTCCCAAGAGCTCTCCTCTCCTCCCAGCCTCCAGAAATGCTCAGAATGGGACGCTCCGGGCCCTCGGTGATTTCTGTGCATTCGGTCATCCTGAAAGGGTTTCTCCTCCATGAATCATCTAACACGTCTTTTGTGGAGAAGGGTCCCACAACCAGCATTTCAGTGCTGGCGTGTTCCAGATACTGCACAGTCACGGAGTGCAATAATACTGTATAGTTTTTTTAAGATTTCATTCGACCAGTTCATAGCTCAACAATGCAGGCATTACTAATTGTAACTTATTTTATAGTCATGTTTCACACGATGGCAGATTGAGTTGATACCTAATTTTTCCTCGGAAAAAAAAAAGTTTGTTTAATCTGTTGTATTTTATATGAATTTATGTTCTTTTTGTAGTTTAAAATGGAGTTATAGGAGTGTCTGATATTGTCCTAAACTGTTAAGTAATTGACAGCTGTCTATCAAATATCTCTAATGTGGTTAAAGCAGGTTTGTATATTTTTCAAAATATATGGCAGAGTTGAACAGTGCATTATATACTAAATTATATAAACAAAATTATATGCAGAGTAGTTACATCATTTTGTGACTTCAGTAAAAATTAAGATCAACTGCTTTTTAAATTGTGTTGGCCAGCTCTGGAGGTTTTTCCTCGACCATTCTGGAGAGATGAAAAGCTGGGCCTTTCTACTGTCCTAAACAGAAACCAAGAAAGTTAATTTAAATAAAGAGTTCTCATTTACTGTGTGAACTACCTTGTTTGAGTCACTGATGGATATTCTTCAAATTGCAATTGAAAAAATGCATAAAAAGCCTACTTTCCAAAGTCACTACTCTTGTGTTTGTCTTGTCTAAGCCCCTGACAACCCCTGTGTTTTGTAAGGAGCGCACAGAGCTTTGTCTTTCCCTTCGTGCACCTGCCAGAGTTCAGCTGCAGCTGGATTCAGGTTGTTGTACCGGGGGAACCCAGCAGAGTTAAGGTGAAGTCTAGATGCGGTTCTCCTGTTCCTCAAGTTGGCTTCCCCAGTCGGTGTGGGCTGCAGTTCCTCTTCACCATCCTGTCTCCTGACGGCTGGGTGCTCCAGGCTGGGTGGCCGAGTGGCCGCCGCTCTGGCTCCTGCGTGGGGAGGCTCAGTCCCAGCAGCACCTGCCTCCCACTCCCTGGCTTGTCCCTGCTCCGAGCTGCAGGGTTTCACACCCCTTGTGAAACCAGCTCAGGTACTTTCTGGATCCTTCTTACTGAACGTTGGCTCTCTGCTGGGGCAGTAAATCAGATGAGGAGGGAACCTGCGGAGCTGTGAGGAAGGCTGCTTGCTGCCACGGTGTGTGAGAACTCTCTGACCCTGCCTGGGCGTCAGGGACTGATGTCAGTGGTGTTTGGGGTAACCAAGGCTGAGAGAAAAGTCGATGCCAGAAAGCGTTGCTCGTCACAGCCATTAAACACAATGGCCTCAAGGCCCCTTTGATGAAATCATCTCTTTGGGTAATTCATGCCTTCTCTTCTGAAATAGATAACAGAGGTTTTCTACTGTGAATAGAGTTTTAGTTTCTCGTTAATTATACATTTCAGACAAAAAACAAATAAATGCACAGATGTGTTGCTAGGCTGAGATTTTCCATGAGCTGTTAATGTTGTCACCCTGGTGATACTTGCTCACAATCTCTGCCCCTGGTGTTCCTTCTCTTCCATCTGAGCAAGATGGGTTATCGATGCGCTGGAGTTTGGTGTGTGAGGACCTTTGCTGATGTCCCTTAAATGCACCAGAAGCTTTTTCCATCTCGGGGTAGAGGCTGTGCAGCGTTTTCTGTAATTGCTCTGGGTTGTAGGGTGCACAGAGCGGGATGGTTTCTGTGGGCTGGACCCAGCACCACGACTGCTGCTCATAGAGCACTACCACATGGGAAAATGGAAATAAAAGAACTTTGATGGTCATTAAAGGCAGCGATACCTGCCAGCCTTCCTATAAACCAGTTGCCAAACACCAGCTGATGAGCAAGATGGGTTATCGATGCGCTGGAGTTTGGTGTGTGAGGACCTTTGCTGATGTCCCTTAAATGCACCAGAAGCTTTTTCCATCTCGGGGTAGAGGCTGTGCAGCGTTTTCTGTAATTGCTCTGGGTTGTAGGGTGCACAGAGCGGGATGGTTTCTGTGGGCTGGACCCAGCACCACGACTGCTGCTCATAGAGCACTACCACATGGGTCTCGGGGTAGAGGCTGTGCAGCGTTTTCTGTAATTGCTCTGGGTTGTAGGGTGCACAGAGCGGGATGGTTTCTGTGGGCTGGACCCAGCACCACGACTGCTGTCCATAGAGCACTTCCACATGGGAAAACAGAACAATAAAATGGAAATAAAAGAACTTTGATGGTCATTAAAGGCAGCGATACCTGCCAGCCTTCCTATAAACCAGTTGCCAAACACCAGCTGATGACTTGGTATTTGTGGTGCTTGTTTTGGTTGGAAATTGGTGCTTCCTAAAGTCAAGTTTAATCCTAGCCAGGCAGTTTTGGATCCCAAGCGGCTGGAGCCTGGCAGAGCCTGCTCCAGAGAGACCAGCAGCGTCCAGGGGGACAGACCAGGGGCGAGTGGCTCCTGCTTCCCAAGAGCTCTCCTCCCCTCCCAGCCTCCAGAAATGCTCAGCATGGGACGCTCTGGGCCCTCGGTGATTTCTGTGCATTTGGTCATCTTGAAAGGGTTTCTCCTCCATGAATCATCTAACACGTCTTTTGTGGAGAAGGGTCCCACAACCAGCATCGCTGGGGGCAGCGGGAAGCCCAGACACTCACGTGTTCTCCTGGTGTTAAAAGAGCAGCTCTTTGCTGTCCCCTCCTGCACAATGCTCCTTGGTAGTTTTAGAATGAAGGTGTAAAGACCTATTTATCTATAAAAGGCCCTGTTTGAACCTTGGTAGTTTTAGAATGAAGGTGTAAAGACAGATTTATCTATAAAAAGCCCTGTTTGAACATTTGATTTCACCCATGTGCAAAATGGATATTAAATAATAAACTGGGGGGGGAGGGCGCGATGCAATTTCAAGCTCATTGGTCTTGGCTTGTCCAGCACAAGGGTAGGTGAGAGAGGTCTGGTGGAGCTGCTGGGAGCTGGGTGCAGACCAGGGAAGGGCAAAAAAACTGGTCTTGGGTCTCCCCCTTTGAGTACAGAGAAATGGGCCATTAGGCATAAGCCGTTCGCAGCGGAGATCTGTCTTCAGGTCCCATTTGTGCTGGTGTAAATCAGCCGTAGCCCTGCTAAAATCTGGGATTGCAGTGGCACAGCAGGTCAAAATCAAACTCCCAGGTGTGACCTTCTCATGGTTCTAAATGGAAGAGTTAGAATCTAGAAGGTATTTAATCTAATCAAAGATTAAATCTGGAGTCACCTGGGCATGGAGAGGCGAGGGGCAGCTGGTGGTGGGTGTGTGCTGCTGCCCCCCGCTTCTGCTAATTGCAGTACGTGGTTTTGCCCAGCGTTCCAGGCTTTGGTGTGGAGCTAAACCTCAGTTCTTCTCTTAAACCTCCAGTTCCTGCCTTTTCCCCTGCTCCCGCTGGCCCCCCCGAGAGCAGAGCCGTGTGAGCCCGGCTGGGCGAGCAGGACCCCTCCCCAGCACCTGGGGGCTCCCAGGTCTCCTGAGGACGGGCTTCTCCCGGCGGTGGAGGTTGGCAGGCTGTGCCTGGCTGCCATGGCACGGCCCCAGCCCCTTCCAAATGGTGTTTGCAGTGCTATTAGCAGAGCCATCGTGCCGCTCGTTAACAAGAATGAGCAAGTAATAGCTGTCTTAGACTGGTAGACTTACGTTCAAAATCTGTAATAAATGTGAACTTAATGAATATAGTATGTTTATCTGGAGCCTGCTTCGATATAAATTGGATTTAATTTTTTTTGATTTATTTATTGTGCAACTGCCGACTAGAGTTGTGGTTGCAGCTGTGTGGAGTTAAAGCTCATTTCCTACGTGTTTGCTGACCTGATAAAAGAGGACCTGATAAAAGGTGGGACAGTGAGGAACCCTCCAAGCATCACCCTGCTCCCCTGGTGTCTTCAGTGCACCCTTATCTCCTGTGGCCTGAGCAGATGGACCTACAAGAGTTTTCTGCATGGGCCCAAGGAGGCGCTTCCTTTGCCATTCCCCCTTCCCTGTGTCTTCTTGTCCATGAGTGGGGTCTGGAGGCTGTGAGGTGTCCCAGGCTGGGATGCCATACCCAACAGCCTGGGCCATGGGCCCCACAGCTCCCAGTGCAGCATCCTGGTGCAGCAGGAATTCCTGTGGCCCCACACCTCCCTCTTGCCCCGAGGCAGGGCTGAAGGAAGCGGGTGCCTCGGCCGCCCGGCTGCGGGCGCTGGGCTGGGAGGGGATGGTGCTGGCTGGGAGGAGCGTGGGTCGCCCGCGTTCCTGTCCTCACTGACTGTTCCTCTCAGCTTTGTTTGGCGACGCTGCTCCTTATCGCTCTGCGTCACAGGCGCGCTCGGGAGCCGGCTGACCCTGGGTTCATTCACTCTGCGGTGGCTTCTGCTGAATGCAGGCGAGGACTACAGCTCTTCTGCATCTCGGAGCAGCCCTGCAGGCATGGAGCAAAATCAGATGGGGAAGAGGAAGGCCAAGAGCCCTAGAAAAACCGCTGGTGACTCGTGGAAGCTGGGAAGGTCCCGGAGGTTTCCTGGGATAGACAAAGTACCCCTTAAAGGACTGATGTAGGTGCTCCTGGCCTCGAGCTGCAGATGGGACTTCTGTCCCATCCCTCCAGCTCAGTGACACGTCTGCTCATGGTGGGGTTTTTTTGTGCTGGGGCAAGTTTTCCTGGGCATCTCTTTCAACCCTCCTTGCCAGGGAAGATGGTCAACGTCTTGTACGCGGTGCTGCGCTCCCTCCTGAGCTGCCTCATCCCCCCAGCCAACCTGCTGGTGATCGTGGCTGTCTACCAGCTGATGAGGAAGCAGCCAGGCACCAGCTACGTCTACATTCTCAATTTGGCCACCGCCGACCTGCTGGTGGGCGTGATGTGCATCACCGAGGCACTGGATGATATCCTTGATGGGGATTTTGACCGCAGCAGGTCCTTCTGCCTCCTGCGCATCGCCATGAGCATGACACCTTGCATCGGCTCCATCCTCACCCTGCTCCTGATCTCCCTGGACAGGTACCTGGCAGTGACACTGCCGCTCTCCTACCCCACCCTCCTGAAGAAAACGCCCATGGTCCTCTCCCTGGTTGTCCTCTGGATGCTCTCCTTCTTTTTCGGGCACTTGCCTCTCATCTTCCCCTCCCTTCAGCGAGGCAACTACGCGGGTTACTGCGGGCTCCTGTACGCAGCCAGGAGCGAGTACCTCTACACGATCTGCTTTGGCATCTTTGCCCCGTCCCTGCTGGTGCTGGTGTGCCTGCACCTCCGGGTGGGCAGCATCGCCTACGTGCAGCACAGGCGGCTGCGGCAGGCCTGCGCCCAGGTGGGACCCCTCCGCGCCCGCCTGCGCCACTTCAAGGCGCTGCGGACCGTGCTCATCGTCCTCGTTGGCTTCAGCCTCTCCTGGGGCCCCTACCTGGTGGGGGGCACTGTGCAGGCCGCCTGCAGCTCCTGCAACCTAGCCGGCCCGCTCAAGGACGACTTATTCCTGCTGGGTGAGACCAACTCCCTCATCAACCCCCTCATCTACGCCCTGCACAGCAAAGACATCCGGAGCCACCTGGCAAAGCTGCTCAGGTGCAGGATGAAGGGCCAGGTGAAGCCCCTGGCCTTGAACATCCGAACCATTGGGAGCTGGGGCAGGGGCCGGCCCGAGGCACTTGGTTCATGAGGGGTCCGTGCCCCACCGCCTCCACCTGTGCTGCTGCCACGGCCACCAGGCCCATGGTGGGAGGGGAAGGCAGGGTGCCTGGTGCAGCAGAGCCTTCCCACTGCATCAGCCGTTTATGACCTGCTGCCAAGAGGCTGCGGCTCATCCACGCTCTCTCTGCATTAACAGCCTTCTGTCCCCAGCAACCACACAAACGTTGCCAAGATAGTGACCTTTGGTTTGGACAAACTGTAGGCTTTTGTCCCTCTCTCTGTACAGAGAACCACTCTGTCTCCTACCTGCAGCAGGCTGAGCTGCCATCCAGCACTCGTGCCAGGGAAGTCTGGGCATCCTGCTGGTGCCATGTCCTTGGCAGAAGTGCTGGCTGTGCAGAGCAGTGCCTGTGCGGGTGACTTCTGAAACACCTCCTCCCCGCGTACGAGTCACAGCCTATGGCTTAGCTGTGCTCTGGTTGCTTTTATCTTTCTGCCACATCCCTGGGCTGAAACAACTGGTCACCCTGGGCTGGTTTCTGCCAGGAAACAGAAGGGAGGTTGCTGTGGAGCAAAGCACCAGCAGCAAGCACAGATTTACTCTGTCTTGAGCAAAGCCCCTCTTCATGCCTCCATGGTCAAGATGCTCTTCAATGTGGGCTGACAAGAAAATGTGGTCTGATACAGCCCTGCTCACGCTGGTGGGATGGCCCTAGGAGAGGTTGCGCAGAAGGTCCATGGGCTGCTCTTTGCTCCATGGCAGGGCAGGCTGCGGGTGACACTTGCTGAGCGTGTGCGGGCACTGCAGGGTCAGGGAGCAGCTCTGGCTCATTTTGCCTTCAC
>NW_015090872.1:3673492-3684671 GCF_001431845.1 Calidris pugnax | reverse complement strand
CAGCCTCCAGAAATGCTCAGAATAGGACGCTCCGGGCCCTCGGTGAGTTCTGTGCATTCGGTCATCCTGAAAGGGTTTCTCCTCCATGAATCATCTAACACGTCTTTTGTGGAGAAGGGTCCCACAGCCAGCATCGCTGGGGGCAGCGGGAAGCCCAGACACCCACATGTTCTCCTGGTGTTAAAATAGCACCTTTTTGCTGTCCCCTCCTGCACAATGCTCCTTGGTAGTTTTAGAATGAAGGTGTAAAGACCTATTTATCTATAAAAGGCCCTGTTTGAACATTTGATTTGATTTGATTTGATTTGACTTGATTTCACCCATGTGCAAAGTGGATATTAAATAATAAATTGGGGGGGGGGCGGGGTGCAATTTCAAGCTCGTTGGTCTTGGCTTGTCCAGCACAAGGGCAGGTGATAGAGGTCTGGTGGAGCTGCTGTCAGCTGGGTGCAGACCAGGGAAGGACAAAAAAACGGGTCTTGGGTCTCCCCCTGTGAGTGCAGAGAAATGGGCCATTAGGCGTAAGCCGTTTGCAGCGGAGATCTGTCTTCAGGTCCCATTTGTGCTGGTGTAAATCAGCCGTAGCCCTGCTAAAATCTGGGATTGCAGTGGCACAGCAGGTCAAAATCAAACTCCCAGGTGTGACCTTCTCATGGTTCTAAATGGAAGAGTTAGAATCTAGAAGGTATTTAATCTAATCAAAGATTAAATCTGGAGTCACCTGGGCATGGAGAGGCGAGGGGCAGCTGGTGGTGGGTGTGTGCTGCTGCCCCCCGCTTCTGCTAATTGCAGTACGTGGTTTTGCCCAGCGTTCCAGGCTTTGGTGTGGAGCTAAACCTCAGTTCTTCTCTTAAACCTCCAGTTCCTGCCTTTTCCCCTGCTCCCGCTGGCCCCCCCGCTCAGTTCTTCTCTTAAACCTCCAGTTCCTGCCTTTTCCCCTGCTCCCCGCTGGCCCCCCCGAGAGCAGAGCAGAGCCGTGTGAGCCCGGCTGGGCGAGCGGGACCCCTCCCCAACACCTGGGGGCTCCCAGGTCTCCTGAGGACGGGCTTCTGCAGGTGGTGGAGGTTGGCAGGCTGTGCCTGGCTGCCATGGCACGGCCCCAGCCCCTTCCAAATGGTGTTTGCAGTGCTATTAGCAGAGCCATCGTGCCGCTCGTTAACAAGAATGAGCAAGTAATAGCTGTCTTAGACTGGTAGACTTACGTTCAAAATCTGTAATAAATGTGAACTTAATGAATATAGTATGTTTATCTGGAGCCTGCTTCGATATAAATTGGATTTAATTTTTTTTGATTTATTTATTGTGCAACTGCCGACTAGAGTTGTGGTTGCAGCTGTGTGGAGTTAAAGCTCATTTCCTACGTGTTTGCTGACCTGATAAAAGAGGACCTGATAAAAGGTGGGACAGTGAGGAACCCTCCAAGCATCACCCTGCTCCCCTGGTGTCTTCAGTGCACCCTTATCTCCTGTGGCCTGAGCAGATGGACCTACAAGAGTTTTCTGCATGGGCCCAAGGAGGCGCTTCCTTTGCCATTCCCCCTTCCCTGTGTCTTCTTGTCCATGAGTGGGGTCTGGAGGCTGTGAGGTGTCCCAGGCTGGGATGCCATACCCAACAGCCTGGGCCATGGGCCCCACAGCTCCCAGTGCAGCATCCTGGTGCAGCAGGAACTCCTGCGGCCCCACACCTTCCTCTTGCCCCGAGGCAGGGCTGAAGGAAGCGGGTGCCTCGGCCGCCCGGCTGCGGGCGCTGGGCTGGGAGGGGATGGTGCTGGCTGGGAGGAGCGTGGGTCACCTGCGTTCCTGTCCTCGCTGACTGCTCCTCTCAGCTTTGTTTGGCGACGCTGCTCCTTATCGCTCTGCGTCACAGGCGCGCTCGGGAGCCGGCTGACCCTGGGTTCATTCACTCTGCGGTGGCTTCTGCTGAATGCAGGCGAGGACTACAGCTCTTCTGCATCTCGGAGCAGCCCTGCAGGCATGGAGCAAAATCAGATGGGGAAGAGGAAGGCCAAGAGCCCTAGAAAAACCGCTGGTGACTCGTGGAAGCTGGGAAGGTCCCGGAGGTTTCCTGGGATGGACAAAGTACCCCTTAAAGGACTGATGTAGGTGCTCCTGGCCTCGAGCTGCAGATGGGACTTCTGTCCCATCCCTCCAGCTCAGTGACACGTCTGCTCATGGTGGGGTTTTTTTGTGCTGGGGCAAGTTTTCCTGGGCATCTCTTTCAACCCTCCTTGCCAGGGAAGATGGTCAACGTCTTGTACGCGGTGCTGCGCTCCCTCCTGAGCTGCCTCATCCCCCCAGCCAACCTGCTGGTGATCGTGGCTGTCTACCAGCTGATGAGGAAGCAGCCAGGCACCAGCTACGTCTACATTCTCAATTTGGCCACCGCCGACCTGCTGGTGGGCGTGATGTGCATCACCGAGGCACTGGATGATATCCTTGATGGGGATTTTGACCGCAGCAGGTCCTTCTGCCTCCTGCGCATCGCCATGAGCATGACACCTTGCATCGGCTCCATCCTCACCCTGCTCCTGATCTCCCTGGACAGGTACCTGGCAGTGACACTGCCGCTCTCCTACCCCACCCTCCTGAAGAAAACGCCCATGGTCCTCTCCCTGGTTGTCCTCTGGATGCTCTCCTTCTTTTTCGGGCACTTGCCTCTCATCTTCCCCTCCCTTCAGCGAGGCAACTACGCGGGTTACTGCGGGCTCCTGTACGCAGCCAGGAGCGAGTACCTCTACACGATCTGCTTTGGCATCTTTGCCCCGTCCCTGCTGGTGCTGGTGTGCCTGCACCTCCGGGTGGGCAGCATCGCCTACGTGCAGCACAGGCGGCTGCGGCACGCCTGTGCCCAGGTGGGACCCCTCCGCGCCCGCCTGCGCCATTTCAAGGCGCTGCGGACCGTGCTCATTGTCCTCGTTGGCTTCAGCCTCTCCTGGGGCCCCTACCTGGTGGGGGGCACCGTGCAGGCCGCCTGCAGCTCCTGCAACCTGGCCGGCCCGCTCAAGGACGCCTTATTCCTGCTGGGTGAGACCAACTCCCTCATCAACCCCCTCATCTACGCCCTGCACAGCAAAGACATCCGGAGCCACCTGGCAAAGCTGCTCAGGTGCAGGATGAAGGGCCAGGTGAAGCCCCTGGCCTTGAACATCCGAACCATTGGGAGCTGGGGCAGGGGCCGGCCCGAGGCACTTGGTTCATGAGGGGTCCGTGCCCCACCGCCTCCACCTGTGCTGCTGCCACGGCCACCAGGCCCATGGTGGGAGGGGAAGGCAGGGTGCCTGGTGCAGCAGAGCCTTCCCACTGCATCAGCCGTTTATGACCTGCTGCCAAGAGGCTGCGGCTCATCCACGCTCTCTCTGCATTAACAGCCTTCTGTCCCCAGCAACCACACAAACGTTGCCAAGATAGTGACCTTTGGTTTGGACAAACTGTAGGCTTTTGTCCCTCTCTCTGTACAGAGAACCACTCTGTCTCCTACCTGCAGCAGGCTGAGCTGCCATCCAGCACTCGTGCCAGGGAAGTCTGGGCATCCTGCTGGTGCCATGTCCTTGGCAGAAGTGCTGGCTGTGCAGAGCAGTGCCTGTGCGGGTGACTTCTGAAACACCTCCTCCCCGCGTACGAGTCACAGCCTATGGCTTAGCTGTGCTCTGGTTGCTTTTATCTTTCTGCCACATCCCTGGGCTGAAACAACTGGTCACCCTGGGCTGGTTTCTGCCAGGAAACAGAAGGGAGGTTGCTGTGGAGCAAAGCACCAGCAGCAAGCACAGATTTACTCTGTCTTGAGCAAAGCCCCTCTTCATGCCTCCATGGTCAAGATGCTCTTCAGTGTGGGCTGACAAGAAAATGTGGTCTGATACAGCCCTGCTCACGCTGATTGAGACCTCCCTGGGGTGGGATGGCCTCAGGAGAGAGGCTGCGCAGAAGGTCCATGGGCTGCCCTTTGCTTGGTGGCAGGGCAGGCTGCGGGTGACACTTGCTGAGTGTGTGCAGGCACTGCAGGGTCAGGGAGCAGCTCTGGCTTGGTTTGCCTTCACACCACACACATACAGGTCAGACTTGAGCATTTACTATCGCCCTGACCGAGCTGCGTAGCTCATCGCTTATGTCAGAAGTTGTACAAAGCTGTAAGATCTTTAAAGTCTGTGTGATAAGATACGCAGCCGGCCGATGTCGCTGACCTGCGGAGTGGAGGTGAATGTGTCAGCAGAGCCACAGCAGTGTGGGATGGAGCTTTGAGGCTTTGGTGTCTAATGTGGTCTGATACAGCCCTGCTCACGCTGATTGAGACCTCCCTGGGGTGGGATGGCCTCAGGAGAGAGGCTGCGCAGAAGGTCCATGGGCTGCCCTTTGCTTGGTGGCAGGGCAGGCTGCGGGTGACACTTGCTGAGTGTGTGCAGGCACTGCAGGGTCAGGGAGCAGCTCTGGCTTGGTTTGCCTTCACACCACACACATACAGGTCAGACTTGAGCATTTACTATCGCCCTGACCGAGCTGCGTAGCTCATCGCTTATGTCAGAAGTTGTACAAAGCTGTAAGATCTTTAAAGTCTGTGTGATAAGATACGCTGGGGGCTTAATTTTGTCCCATTGCTCATTAGAAGGAAAGTTTAAGCATCCACGCAGTCTGTCGAAGAGGCGCAGAATCCTCACCCTGAAGGCAAGCAGCAGGAGCTCGTCTTCGCTCAGGCGGGCAGGGGGAGGCAGCCGGCCGATGTCGCTGACCTGTGGAGCAGAGGTGAATGTGTCAGCAGAGCCACAGCAGTGTGGGACAGGGCTTTGAGGCTGTGGTGTCCCCCCAGCAGACAAACCTACCCCTGTGGAGGAGCCCATGGAGGAAGGGAGCTGCCACGGCACCCTGCCCACATGGATCCTGAAGGCAAGCAGCAGGAGCTCGTCTTCGCTCAGGCGGGCAGGGGGAGGCAGCCGGCCGATGTCGCTGACCTGCGGAGTGGAGGTGAATGTGTCAGCAGAGCCACAGCAGTGTGGGACAGGGCTTTGAGGCTGTGGTGTCCCCCCAGCAGACAAACCTACCCCTGTGGAGGAGCCCATGGAGGAAGGGAGCTGCCACGGCACCCTGCCCACATGGATCCTGGCTCTCCTCTCCGCAGCAGAGCCAGGGTGAGGATGCAGCAAGGGACACCAGGGACCTGCCCAGGAGTATGGGTACACCTCCACTCTTTTGATGTTTTGGGGGGCAGGACCATGGGGCAACAGGTGAGCACCCACCACAGGATGAGCATGCTTCTCCATGGATGGGAGCTTCCCTGGTTGCCCCGCTCCCACTGTGGGGAGTGGCTTTGCATGGAGCTGCCTGTGCACTTGGGAAATACCTGCACTTTGGTTCCCACGTTGAATTTTGCTTGTTGCCCCATGGCGAGGAAGGAAACGGTGATCTTGTCCTGGCCCAGGATCCTGACCCCTACGTACAGGTTCAGGGAGATGAAGATGGGGCTCAGTGGGACATGGGCTCCTGATGACACGATGCCGTTCGGCCACGTCCACCTTCTCACCCTGTTGCCCGCTTGGTCCAAATACTGCCCTCCCCGAATATTCATGTTTATCCTGAAAGAGAGGAAAATCAAAGCTCTGAACACTGCATCTCCCACGGCCTATGTCCCTCATTCTCCAGAGACAGCACTGAGGCACAGCTAGGTTGGGGTCTAACCCACGCCTCTCAAGACACAGCTGGGGTAGCCTTGCTCCTCTGGGAGGCATCTGAAGCAGGGCCCAGAGGCCAAAAGCTATATTTGTCTTTTTAATTTTCAAATGCTATTAAAAATACCCTTTATGACCTTTGAAATTTAAAATGCACAGTGGAGAGCAAAGCTGCTCTGACGAACTTGAACGTACCACACAGATCTGTTTGGATAATAGCAAGTATTTCTGCCATTGGATTTAAACACTGCTTGTATTCCGGCGTTACTTGGCTTGTCTTCCTGCACTATGCAAATAAGCTGGTTTTTGTCTCGTGCAACAATGATTGCCAGATTTCCAGATGGATAGCTGTCATCAGATAAGGTGTTCGTAACGCCTTTGTTTGTCTGGTTGGTCTATTATTACACACTAAATATTTCAGAGCACTACTTTGGAGTATAAAAACTGACACGTTGCTCAGATCACTGTGTTAAAGGTGGGACGGTGGTGAGCTGTCACTGCTACCTGGGATGCTGCCAGTGCTTTTCTCCTACATTGAAGTATTCTGTATACACTGACAATAGAGTGGTTAGACATACAGAATATATTTTTCTTTTTTTCTAACCAGGCAGAACCACTTAGCAAGTTTATTTTAAAGACACAGTCTTGGACAATGTTTATGACTGGAAGTACGAGCCTAGCAAAGGGATTAAAGTACTCAACTCGGATGACAGCAGAGAAAACAGGGGCAGGTATTATTCTCCCAGAGAAAATAAAACCAACTAACCAGGGGGATAAAAACCCCTTGCCCCAGAAACTTGACTTGAATATCTCCAAACAGCAGGTATTCTGTGTCTCACTGAGGTTTCCCTCCACTTGCAGCTGTGAGCACATGCGTTCATGGCACTTTGCCATTTGCCACCGCTGTGACCAGCAGCATCCCAGGGACAAAGGCAGCCTGGAGGGCAGAACAGAGTGGCCCATTTGCTTTGGTGGCAGAGCTCAAGTACACTTTCATACACCACTGGCTCAGAAAAAAAACCAGCCACAGTAAGGAAAAATAATGGGGGTGACTTAAAATGTTACAGCTTAAATAATGGCAAAGGCAGCCTGAAAGCTATGGGATGCTTTGGTGAAACTGCCACATTTTTATTTCTTCAAACAGTACTCTTAGTTACACTGGTAATTTCAGTTTGTCCGTGTGCCTCTTACATACTCCTGCCTGCAGGACAGAGATGTCAGCCCCATGCTGGTGGGAAACGTGCTGGTTTGTCCCTGGGGGAAAGGTGGGGCTGAGCCCTTTGAGAGCCTGCTTGGCCAGTGGTGCCCTTCCGTGGGTGGCCAGAGCTCAGGAGCGGATCTGAACACTGGGCTAGGGCATTTCTTAAGCTTGGCATTAAAGACACAAGTGCCTGTCCTTCACTGAAGCTACTGGCTGATCTGAAAAACTTCAGGCCAAGAGCTATGTAAGTGGTTTCTCTACTGCTTTTTTTCAGACTGTGAAAGCGAGCGTGAATGGTGGACCAGGTTACTCGGTGGTAAAGCAGACTAGGACACACTTAAAATTACAGTTACAACCCTGAACTAATGCAGGCAAATGAGCTCCATAAAGGATACAATAACTGTGCTGTTCCATCTGGAAGCATGGTAAGGAACTTTCCTCCATGTTTGTAGTATTTTTCCAACAATTCGTTCTTCGCTACCTGGGATTAGAAAATAAAGGATAAAATGGATGAGAGCAGCAGCAGCTGCTCTGGAGTGTGGGTACATCCAAGGTGCAGCTCATCACCATCAGGCAGCAGCTACTTGCCTTTCCACCCACAAGGGTAAAATCGCAGCAGGTGAGGCTGGGGGAGGTGGGCTCCTCCTTGAGCTTTGCTGCTCTCTCTCCAGGCATCAGCGTCCAGCCCTTTGGCGACGGGGGCTCCCGAGAGAGCAGGTAAGAAATTGTGTCAGTTTGATTTGTACCTAGAGAGCAAAGAGAAGGGTTTGTGTGCACCGGGCAGGGCTGGCAGTGCTGATGTTGGCTGCCTGGCACCTCTGCAGGGAAGTTGTAACTTTGGGGAAGTGGGCATTTCTGGCTGAAATGCTCCATCCTGGAAGTCTGTCTTGGGGTATTTTCTATCTAACAAGGACAGTCCAAAGTGTTCAGCTATTTCAGAGAACAGGATTATGAAAAAAAATGTAGTTTTTTTCAATTATGTGTATAAACACATCTGTGTGAGTAAAGAATGACTATTTTTGACTAGCATTCGTGGTTCCATGCTCTGGAGGACTGATGAACTGAAGTCCTTGGTGCTGCAAAAGCCTCTGCCTTGCCATTCTCTGTGAAAATATGCTCATATTGTAAATCTAGTTCATCTGTTCTTAGTCAAAATGCCTTTGGTTTTATAGCTAGACCCAAAGGGCTAGGAATTAGTGGGGTATTCACCTGATTAGGCAAAACATTGCTCACTCTAATTCTGTCGGTTCCCACCTTCTAAGGGCTTGGCTTTGCCAACTTAATTGTACTCTGAGGTCTCAGCTGAAATGTTCAGATATAAATAGATCCTCTCTGAGCAACGGGAATGTAGCTGCTTTTGTTTTTTCATGTGGGGGATTATTTAATATGGCAGTATTTAATTTAATGGGATTGCACACTTGACAATGAACTAATATGTTTCTGTATAAATCCTCCTGTTCAATTAGAGTGCATTAGAGACAAGCAATTCCAGTGAATTCATTGTTGTAATAAATAGACAAATAAATGTATAAGGAAATGCAAACTCACTTTCAGCTACCTTCTTCGGCTCTGGTGCCAGGAAAGCTAACTGTCTGGCCATTTGTCTCTCCTGCTGCCTGGAAAATGAAAGCATTCCTGATATACATTTCATATTTCCTGTTTTGAAAATTAGAAGTACTGGATATCCTTGCCATAGGAACACAAGTTTTTTAACTTGTTTTTCTCTCCCCTCGCTTAATTGCAAGTAAGAGTTAGAGACAACAGAGTATCACCAAAATAATCACATTCTCAGTGAAAAGGAATGGCTCCCAAACAGATATTTCAGCGAACAGACTTCGTGATTGCAATGACATCAGCTCTACTGCCAGCGGAGCTAAACATTGGAATGGATTTTGTATCAAGATTTTATGTAAAAGAGAAGGAGAGCTACCCATAAGATGAAGAAAACAGCTGATCTCCAAGAAAGTTTTCACTATTCCTCTTATCTAGCTTCCTATAAATTTGACGGTGTCTGGCACTGGCTTTGGTTTATGCTCTGCTAATAATATGAGGTACTTGTACCATCGGCCTGCAAAGGATCTTCAAGGAAACTAACAGTTTACTTCCAGTTATGCTGATTTACTTTTCTTTAAGCCTATGTCACAGGCTTAGATATTTGTATAAGTTTTGGGCCTCCTGCTAAAGAGCCCAGCAGAAGTCCAACTTGCAGAGGCCAAAATTGGAATCCAAATGCATGTCACAGTTTATACAGCAAAATAGAGAAATGCAAATTCAAGCTTTGTTTCAGCCCCTGAGGTAAAAGCTAGACCGAAATATTATCCTTCCCACAGCTGCAATTATGTTTTTGACCCTACCTGTCTTTAGATATTACTTCTGTCAGCAGTAGAATTAATGCTTTACTTAGTACATCCCTTGCCACCTTCTAATACAGCCTGATAAGAGAAAAGCCAAGAGGGTCTAGGAAGAATATGAACTTGTGTTGCCTGTGGTTTTTTTCTTTTTTTTTTTTTTCTTTTTTTTTCTTCTTTCATTCCCTCTTGCTGCAGTTTCACTTTCTTAATGCTTCTTATCCCTCCAAGGTCATCCATCGTTCCTTATACAGACCTGATCCCCAGTTGTCCCTGCAGTCACGTCACGGTACCTCTGGTATGCTCTCTCCTTCGATGGCAGCCTGTTGGCTTTGGTGCCGGGAGCATTGGGGGCATTGACTGCAGCAGGAACACTCCTGGCATCCTCGCGGGTCTTCCTCTCATTTACGATGAACTCGTAGAGGTCTCGATTACGCTCGCAGCAGAATTTCTGAAAGGCAGCAGGGTGGTGCCACGAGAGCGGGCCTTTCCACAGTAAACCTCTGCCCGTCTTTCACTGAATTTTCACTGAATTTTAGAGTTGGAAGGGACCATAGAGATCATCTAGTCCAACCCCCACCAGCCTACCGATTCCCACCAGCCTACCGATTCAGCATCCTGGAATGGTGGGCCAATGTCTTCGAAGGAAGGGAACCGCTTCAGCAGGCCACCACAGTACTCGCAGCACGGAGCAGAGTCCTCCTCTGTCTAAAGTGGAGGTGGGGAGAGAGAACGCAGGAGGATGGAAATACAGTATCAGCACGCAAACCCTCGTTTTATCTTGGGGAAAGAGGCCTCTGCTCAAAATGCAGGTTGTAAAGTGTGTAAGAGCAGTTAAAACAGATCTACGTCTGTGATGTCTTGGAAGGATTTAACTCAAAACATTAAGTTCAGGAAACCACCAAAAAGAAAAGCCAATCTGTAGTAAATAAATAAATAACCTCAAATAAATGGAATGACTGTAGTATTTATGAGACCCACTCCTTCCAAAGGAAAGCTTCAGAGCATGCAGAACACTGTAGCTGAGTGCTCTGATGCATTAACCCTTTCAAATACGTTGCTTGGAGCTTTGGTGAGGAAAAAGCTCTCCAGTTGTTGTGGGGAATTTCAGGAGGAAATCCCAGCAGATCTGTTGACAAAAGAGCTGAGTGTATGTGACCCTATGCAAATCAGGGCTGCTGCAGGGTATATTTTTGAGGATGGATACTAGATATTCTGAAAGAAATACCTATTTTTTTGAAACTGAGTTATAGAAGATACAGCTGCTAAGAGCACACTGCTGAATTTCGTGTCTTGACACCTCTGCTCCCAAGGGCAGCACACCAAGCTCAGCGCTCCCTGGAGAGACAGCACCCATCCAGCTGCAGCTGAAGAGGTGAAGGGTACGTGCTCCAGGCTGCGTAGCTGCTGCGCTTCACTTACACCTCACTTGCTATACTATGCATTTAGCACTTACATTCAATCCCTTTTCTCAACATATTTGAAATACTTGGCTTCCCTAGAGAGTAGTTCCATGAAATTCCTTTGCTCCCCACCTCATGCCTAGGATTAACTCTTTTTTATGAGTTTACTCTGTTAAGGGTTATGGGGAACTCTATGCCCTGCTTGTATTCTTTGACTGTATACCTAGGATTTATATAAATTTTGTATCTCTGTTTTAAACAAAAGGAAAAATCTTATGCTGGAAAATTCTCAGCATAGGATGCAGCAGTGGGGACAGGAGTTGCACAGCCTCTTGCTGTTCAGGTGTGCAGAACAAGCCGCACAAAAGAAAAACCCTTTCATAAAGGAAGTCCTGCACTGGCTTGGCAAAGGGCATTATTTTTATTTTTTCTACATGGCAATGGTAGGAATTTATAAAATAAACAAAAAAAAGCCACACAGTAGGGAACACCCATCACTGACTCACCTCAATCTGTATGTTTTCTTGTGACAATTCAGGTCTGTAGGCCAGAAGGGTAGGCAGGCCAACAGAGG
>NW_015090872.1:3648161-3671620 GCF_001431845.1 Calidris pugnax | reverse complement strand
TCCTCTCAGCTTTGTTTGGCGACGCTGCTCCTTATCGCTCTGCGTCACAGGCGCGCTCGGGAGCCGGCTGACCCTGGGTTCATTCACTCTGCGGTGGCTTCTGCTGAATGCAGGCGAGGACTACAGCTCTTCTGCATCTCGGAGCAGCCCTGCAGGCATGGAGCAAAATCAGATGGGGAAGAGGAAGGCCAAGAGCCCTAGAAAAACCGCTGGTGACTCGTGGAAGCTGGGAAGGTCCCGGAGGTTTCCTGGGATGGACAAAGTACCCCTTAAAGGACTGATGTAGGTGCTCCTGGCCTCGAGCTGCAGATGGGACTTCTGTCCCATCCCTCCAGCTCAGTGACACGTCTGCTCATGGTGGGGTTTTTTTGTGCTGGGGCAAGTTTTCCTGGGCATCTCTTTCAACCCTCCTTGCCAGGGAAGATGGTCAACGTCTTGTACGCGGTGCTGCGCTCCCTCCTGAGCTGCCTCATCCCCCCAGCCAACCTGCTGGTGATCGTGGCTGTCTACCAGCTGATGAGGAAGCAGCCAGGCACCAGCTACGTCTACATTCTCAATTTGGCCACCGCCGACCTGCTGGTGGGCGTGATGTGCATCACTGAAGCACTGGACGATATCCTTGATGGGGATTTTGACCGCAGCAGGTCCTTCTGCCTCCTGCGCATCGCCATGAGCATGACACCTTGCATCGGCTCCATCCTCACCCTGCTCCTGATCTCCCTGGACAGGTACCTGGCAGTGACACTGCCGCTCTCCTACCCCACCCTCCTGAAGAAAACGCCCATGGTCCTCTCCCTGGTTGTCCTCTGGATGCTCTCCTTCTTTTTCGGGCACTTGCCTCTCATCTTCCCCTCCCTCCAGCGAGGCAACTACGCGGGTTACTGCGGGCTCCTGTACGCGGCCAGGAGCGAGTACCTCTACACGATCTGCTTTGGCATCTTTGCCCCGTCCCTGCTGGTGCTGGTGTGCCTGCACCTCCGGGTGGGCAGCATCGCCTACGTGCAGCACAGGCGGCTGCGGCACGCCTGTGCCCAGGTGGGACCCCTCCGCGCCCGCCTGCGCCATTTCAAGGCGCTGCGGACCGTGCTCATCGTCCTCGTTGGCTTCAGCCTCTCCTGGGGCCCCTACCTGGTGGGGGGCACCGTGCAGGCCGCCTGCAGCTCCTGCAACCTGGCCGGCCCGCTCAAGGACGCCTTATTCCTGCTGGGTGAGACCAACTCCCTCATCAACCCCCTCATCTACGCCCTGCACAGCAAAGACATCCGGAGCCACCTGGCAAAGCTGCTCAGGTGCAGGATGAAGGGCCAGGTGAAGCCCCTGGCCTTGAACATCCGAACCATTGGGAGCTGGGGCAGGGGCCGGCCCGAGGCACTTGGTTCATGAGGGGTCCGTGCCCCACCACCTCCACCTGTGCTGCTGCCGTGGCCACCAGGCCCATGGTGGGAGGGGAAGGCAGGGTGCCTGGTGCAGCAGAGCCTTCCCACTGCATCAGCCGTTTATGACCTGCTGCCAAGAGGCTGCGGCTCATCCACGCTCTCTCTGCATTAACAGCCTTCTGTCCCCAGCAACCACACAAACGTTGCCAAGATAGTGACCTTTGGTTTGGACAAACTGTAGGCTTTTGTCCCTCTCTCTGTACAGAGAACCACTCTGTCTCCTACCTGCAGCAGGCTGAGCTGCCATCCAGCACTCGTGCCAGGGAAGTCTGGGCATCCTGCTGGTGCCATGTCCTTGGCAGAAGTGCTGGCTGTGCAGAGCAGTGCCTGTGCGGGTGACTTCTGAAACACCTCCTCCCCGCGTACGAGTCACAGCCTATGGCTTAGCTGTGCTCTGGTTGCTTTTATCTTTCTGCCACATCCCTGGGCTGAAACAACTGGTCAGCCTGGGCTGGTTTCTGCCAGGAAACAGAAGGGAGGTTGCTGTGGAGCAAAGCACCAGCATTGAGCACAGATTTACTCCGCCTTGAGCAAAGCCCCTCTTCATGCCTCCATGGTCAAGATGCTCTTCAATGTGGGCTGACAAGAAAATGTGGTCTGATACAGCCCTGCTCACGCTGGTGGGATGGCCCTAGGAGAGGTTGCGCAGAAGGTCCATGGGCTGCTCTTTGCTCCATGGCAGGGCAGGCTGCGGGTGACACTTGCTGAGTGTGTGCAGGCACTGCAGGGTCAGGGAGCAGCTCTGGCTCATTTTGCCTTCACACCACACACATACAGGTCAGACTTGAGCATTTACTATCGCCCTGACCGAGCTGCGTAGCTCATCGCTTATGTCAGAAGTTGTACAAAGCTGTAAGATCTTTAAAGTCTGTGTGATAAGATACGCTGGGGGCTTAATTTTGTCCCATTGCTCATTAGAAGGAAAGTTTAAGCATCGACGCAGTCTGTCGAAGAGGCGCAGAATCCTCACCCTGAAGGCAAGCAGCAGGAGCTCGTCTTCGCTCAGGCGGGCAGGGGGAGGCAGCCGGCCGATGTCGCTGACCTGCGGAGTGGAGGTGAAAGCAGTGTGGGACAGGGCTTTGAGGCTGTGGTGTCCCCCCAGCAGACAAACCTACCCCTGTGGAGGAGCCCATGGAGGAAGGGAGCTGCCACGGCACCCTGCCCACATGGATCCTGGCTCTCCTCTCCGCAGCAGAGCCAGGGTGAGGATGCAGCAAGGGACACCAGGGACCTGCCCAGGAGTATGGGTACACCTCCACTCTTTTGATGTTTTGGGGGGCAGGACCATGGGGCAACAGGTGAGCACCCACCACAGGATGAGCATGCTTCTCCATGGATGGGAGCTTCCCTGGTTGCCCCGCTCCCACTGTGGGGAGCGGCTTTGCATGGAGCTGCCTGTGCACTTGAGAAATACCTGCACTTTGGTTCCCACGTTGAATTTTGCTTGTTGCCCCATGGCGAGGAAGGAAACGGTGATCTTGTCCTGGCCCAGGATCCTGACCCCTACGTACAGGTTCAGGGAGATGAAGATGGGGCTCAGTGGGACATGGGCTCCTGACGACACGATGCCGTTCGGCCACGTCCACCTTCTCACCCTGTTGCCCGCTTGGTCCAAATACTGCCCTCCCCGAATATTCATGTTTATCCTGAAAGAGAGGAAAATCAAAGCTCTGAACACTGCATCTCCCACGGCCTATGTCCCTCATTCTCCAGAGACAGCACTGAGGCACAGCTAGTTTGGGGTCTAACCCGTGCCTCTCAAGACACAGCTGGGGTAGCCTTGCTCCTCTGGGAGGCATCTGAAGCAGGGCCCAGAGGCCAAAAGCTATATTTGTCTTTTTAATTTTCAAATGCTATTAAAAATAGCCTTTATGACCTTTGAAATTTAAAATGCACAGTGGAGAGCAAAACTGCTCTGACGAACTTGAACGTACCACACAGCTCTGTTTGGATAATAGCAAGTATTTCTGCCATTGGATTTAAACACTGCTTGTATTCCGGCGTTACTTGGCTTGTCTTCCTGCACTATGCAAATAAGCTGGTTTTTGTCTCGTGCAACAATGATTGCCAGATTTCCAGATGGATAGCTGTCATCAGATAAGGTGTTCGTAACGCCTTTGTTTGTCTGGTTGGTCTATTATTACACACTAAATATTTCAGAGCACTACTTTGGAGTATAAAAACTGACACGTTGCTCAGATCACTGTGTTAAAGGTGGGACGGTGGTGAGCTGTCACTGCTACCTGGGATGCTGCCAGTGCTTTTCTCCTACATTGAAGTATTCTGTATACACTGACAATAGAGTGGTTAGACATACAGAATATATTTTTCTTTTTTTCTAACCAGGCAGAACCACTTAGCAAGTTTATTTTAAAGACACAGTCTTGGACAATGTTTATGACTGGAAGTACGAGCCTAGCAAAGGGATTAAAGTACTCAACTCGGATGACAGCAGAGAAAACAGGGGCAGGTATTATTCTCCCAGAGAAAATAAAACCAACTAACCAGGGGGATAAAAACCCCTTGCCCCAGAAACTTGACTTGAATATCTCCAAACAGCAGGTATTCTGTGTCTCACTGAGGTTTCCCTCCACTTGCAGCTGTGAGCACATGCGTTCATGGCACTTTGCCATTTGCCACCGCTGTGACCAGCAGCATCCCAGGGACAAAGGCAGCCTGGAGGGCAGAACAGAGTGGTCTCAAGCCCATTTGCTTTGGTGGCAGAGCTCAAGTACACTTTCATACACCACTGGCTCAGAAAAAAAAAAAGCCACAGTGAGGAAAAATAATGGGGGTTACATAAAATGTTACAGCTTAAATAATGGCAAAGGCAGCCTGGAGGGCAGAACAGAGTGGTCTCAAGCCCATTTGCTTTGGTGGCAGAGCTCAAGTACACTTTCATACACCACTGGCTCAGAAAAAAAACCAGCCACAGTAAGGAAAAATAATGGGGGTGACTTAAAATGTTACAGCTTAAATAATGGCAAAGGCAGCCTGAAAGCTATGGGATGCTTTGGTGAAACTGCCACATTTTTATTTCTTCAAACAGTACTCTTAGTTACACTGGTAATTTCAGTTTGTCCGTGTGCCTCTTACATACTCCTGCCTGCAGGACAGAGATGTCAGCCCCATGCTGGTGGGAAACGTGCTGGTTTGTCCCTGGGGGAAAGGTGGGGCTGAGCCCTTTGAGAGCCTGCTTGGCCAGTGGTGCCCTTCCGTGGGTGGCCAGAGCTCAGGAGCGGATCTGAACACTGGGCTAGGGCATTTCTTAAGCTTGGCATTAAAGACACAAGTGCCTGTCCTTCACTGAAGCTACTGGCTGATCTGAAAAACTTCAGGCCAAGAGCTATGTAAGTGGTTTCTCTACTGCTTTTTTTCAGACTGTGAAAGCGAGCGTGAATGGTGGACCAGGTTACTCGGTGGTAAAGCAGACTAGGACACACTTAAAATTACAGTTACAACCCTGAACTAATGCAGGCAAATGAGCTCCATAAAGGATACAATAACTGTGCTGTTCCATCTGGAAGCATGGTAAGGAACTTTCCTCCATGTTTGTAGTATTTTTCCAACAATTCGTTCTTCGCTACCTGGGATTAGAAAATAAAGGATAAAATGGATGAGAGCAGCAGCAGCTGCTCTGGAGTGTGGGTACATCCAAGGTGCAGCTCATCACCATCAGGCAGCAGCTACTTGCCTTTCCACCCACAAGGGTAAAATCGCAGCAGGTGAGGCTGGGGGAGGTGGGCTCCTCCTTGAGCTTTGCTGCTCTCTCTCCAGGCATCAGCGTCCAGCCCTTTGGCGACGGGGGCTCCCGAGAGAGCAGGTAAGAAATTGTGTCAGTTTGATTTGTACCTAGAGAGCAAAGAGAAGGGTTTGTGTGCACCGGGCAGGGCTGGCAGTGCTGATGTTGGCTGCCTGGCACCTCTGCAGGGAAGTTGTAACTTTGGGGAAGTGGGCATTTCTGGCTGAAATGCTCCATCCTGGAAGTCTGTCTTGGGGTATTTTCTATCTAACAAGGACAGTCCAAAGTGTTCAGCTATTTCAGAGAACAGGATTATGAAAAAAAATGTAGTTTTTTTCAATTATGTGTATAAACACATCTGTGTGAGTAAAGAATGACTATTTTTGACTAGCATTCGTGGTTCCATGCTCTGGAGGACTGATGAACTGAAGTCCTTGGTGCTGCAAAAGCCTCTGCCTTGCCATTCTCTGTGAAAATATGCTCATATTGTAAATCTAGTTCATCTGTTCTTAGTCAAAATGCCTTTGGTTTTATAGCTAGACCCAAAGGGCTAGGAATTAGTGGGGTATTCACCTGATTAGGCAAAACATTGCTCACTCTAATTCTGTCGGTTCCCACCTTCTAAGGGCTTGGCTTTGCCAACTTAATTGTACTCTGAGGTCTCAGCTGAAATGTTCAGATATAAATAGATCCTCTCTGAGCAACGGGAATGTAGCTGCTTTTGTTTTTTCATGTGGGGGATTATTTAATATGGCAGTATTTAATTTAATGGGATTGCACACTTGACAATGAACTAATATGTTTCTGTATAAATCCTCCTGTTCAATTAGAGTGCATTAGAGACAAGCAATTCCAGTGAATTCATTGTTGTAATAAATAGACAAATAAATGTATAAGGAAATGCAAACTCACTTTCAGCTACCTTCTTCGGCTCTGGTGCCAGGAAAGCTAACTGTCTGGCCATTTGTCTCTCCTGCTGCCTGGAAAATGAAAGCATTCCTGATATACATTTCATATTTCCTGTTTTGAAAATTAGAAGTACTGGATATCCTTGCCATAGGAACACAAGTTTTTTAACTTGTTTTTCTCTCCCCTCGCTTAATTGCAAGTAAGAGTTAGAGACAACAGAGTATCACCAAAATAATCACATTCTCAGTGAAAAGGAATGGCTCCCAAACAGATATTTCAGCGAACAGACTTCGTGATTGCAATGACATCAGCTCTACTGCCAGCGGAGCTAAACATTGGAATGGATTTTGTATCAAGATTTTATGTAAAAGAGAAGGAGAGCTACCCATAAGATGAAGAAAACAGCTGATCTCCAAGAAAGTTTTCACTATTCCTCTTATCTAGCTTCCTATAAATTTGACGGTGTCTGGCACTGGCTTTGGTTTATGCTCTGCTAATAATATGAGGTACTTGTACCATCGGCCTGCAAAGGATCTTCAAGGAAACTAACAGTTTACTTCCAGTTATGCTGATTTACTTTTCTTTAAGCCTATGTCACAGGCTTAGATATTTGTATAAGTTTTGGGCCTCCTGCTAAAGAGCCCAGCAGAAGTCCAACTTGCAGAGGCCAAAATTGGAATCCAAATGCATGTCACAGTTTATACAGCAAAATAGAGAAATGCAAATTCAAGCTTTGTTTCAGCCCCTGAGGTAAAAGCTAGACCGAAATATTATCCTTCCCACAGCTGCAATTATGTTTTTGACCCTACCTGTCTTTAGATATTACTTCTGTCAGCAGTAGAATTAATGCTTTACTTAGTACATCCCTTGCCACCTTCTAATACAGCCTGATAAGAGAAAAGCCAAGAGGGTCTAGGAAGAATATGAACTTGTGTTGCCTGTGGTTTTTTTCTTTTTTTTTTTTTTCTTTTTTTTTCTTCTTTCATTCCCTCTTGCTGCAGTTTCACTTTCTTAATGCTTCTTATCCCTCCAAGGTCATCCATCGTTCCTTATACAGACCTGATCCCCAGTTGTCCCTGCAGTCACGTCACGGTACCTCTGGTATGCTCTCTCCTTCGATGGCAGCCTGTTGGCTTTGGTGCCGGGAGCATTGGGGGCATTGACTGCAGCAGGAACACTCCTGGCATCCTCGCGGGTCTTCCTCTCATTTACGATGAACTCGTAGAGGTCTCGATTACGCTCGCAGCAGAATTTCTGAAAGGCAGCAGGGTGGTGCCACGAGAGCGGGCCTTTCCACAGTAAACCTCTGCCCGTCTTTCACTGAATTTTCACTGAATTTTAGAGTTGGAAGGGACCATAGAGATCATCTAGTCCAACCCCCACCAGCCTACCGATTCCCACCAGCCTACCGATTCAGCATCCTGGAATGGTGGGCCAATGTCTTCGAAGGAAGGGAACCGCTTCAGCAGGCCACCACAGTACTCGCAGCACGGAGCAGAGTCCTCCTCTGTCTAAAGTGGAGGTGGGGAGAGAGAACGCAGGAGGATGGAAATACAGTATCAGCACGCAAACCCTCGTTTTATCTTGGGGAAAGAGGCCTCTGCTCAAAATGCAGGTTGTAAAGTGTGTAAGAGCAGTTAAAACAGATCTACGTCTGTGATGTCTTGGAAGGATTTAACTCAAAACATTAAGTTCAGGAAACCACCAAAAAGAAAAGCCAATCTGTAGTAAATAAATAAATAACCTCAAATAAATGGAATGACTGTAGTATTTATGAGACCCACTCCTTCCAAAGGAAAGCTTCAGAGCATGCAGAACACTGTAGCTGAGTGCTCTGATGCATTAACCCTTTCAAATACGTTGCTTGGAGCTTTGGTGAGGAAAAAGCTCTCCAGTTGTTGTGGGGAATTTCAGGAGGAAATCCCAGCAGATCTGTTGACAAAAGAGCTGAGTGTATGTGACCCTATGCAAATCAGGGCTGCTGCAGGGTATATTTTTGAGGATGGATACTAGATATTCTGAAAGAAATACCTATTTTTTTGAAACTGAGTTATAGAAGATACAGCTGCTAAGAGCACACTGCTGAATTTCGTGTCTTGACACCTCTGCTCCCAAGGGCAGCACACCAAGCTCAGCGCTCCCTGGAGAGACAGCACCCATCCAGCTGCAGCTGAAGAGGTGAAGGGTACGTGCTCCAGGCTGCGTAGCTGCTGCGCTTCACTTACACCTCACTTGCTATACTATGCATTTAGCACTTACATTCAATCCCTTTTCTCAACATATTTGAAATACTTGGCTTCCCTAGAGAGTAGTTCCATGAAATTCCTTTGCTCCCCACCTCATGCCTAGGATTAACTCTTTTTTATGAGTTTACTCTGTTAAGGGTTATGGGGAACTCTATGCCCTGCTTGTATTCTTTGACTGTATACCTAGGATTTATATAAATTTTGTATCTCTGTTTTAACCAAAAGGAAAAATCTTCTGCTGGAAAATTCTCAGCATAGGATGCAGCAGTGGGGACAGGAGTTGCACAGCCTCTTGCTGTTCAGGTGTGCAGAACAAGCCGCACAAAAGAAAAACCCTTTCATAAAGGAAGTCCTGCACTGGCTTGGCAAAGGGCATTATTTTTATTTTTTCTACATGGCAATGGTAGGAATTTATAAAATAAACAAAAAAAAGCCACACAGTAGGGAACACCCATCACTGACTCACCTCAATCTGTATGTTTTCTTGTGACAATTCAGGTCTGTAGGCCAGAAGGGTAGGCAGGCCAACAGAGGGGAGAGTGCACAGCGATTTCTTGAACAGCTTCACAAAATCTTCTTTGAACTCAAAGTGGAAAATACCAAAAGCAACGTGGAGTCATATCTTTGTGCAGGGGTAAAACCATTAAGCATAACATCTATCTATACAACCTGGATGAGTCCTTACCTCCATGTCACACAAAACATCTAAGCTGCTGAAGTCTTCTGACAGGGCTGCAAGTAATAGCGATAATGAGAATTACTGAACAGCAGTGCTGTGTTCTCAGAAAGCTTATCTTCTAGACACATTTGTTTTGTTCCTTTTTCAGCACGCCAGTCTTTTCTCCCCAACCACATGGGCTGCCTGAGACATTCTTGCCAGAATCGGTCCTACACTTTCAGAAGGGCAACTCTGGATCTGACTATAACCTTTCCCAAATGCCTGAGGGCATTTGACTTGAACCAGGCTCTGACATTGGATCAGGGCTTTAAAAAATCGTCCCACTGAAGTCATGGAGACAGCTTATTGCAGAGGGTCAGCGACTTGTAGCACTAATCTGATATTGCATGATCCTCTAAAGCATTCCCAGCCTCTCTTGTCCTAAGAATAAGGAGCTGTAGAGACAACTGAAGTTTTTGCCAAGTGCAGGGCATGGTGTGTGAGTGCAACGAAGGGGTTTTTGGCCTTTGGGGGACAGGAAACATCTCAGATGGCTGGGTGTCTATTGCTGTTCTCAGCAGTTCCAGGTTCCCTCTCAGCAGGCAGTGCTACTGACATCCAGCTGTTTCAGGTGCACAGCTGTATGCTGGCCTACACACATCACCTTCCGTTTGAATGTCGACATGGCCAGCAAGCCAGCTTGCAAGTGCAGGCAAACTAATCGCATTCCTAGTTCTTTTAGTCTTGAATTTAAGTTCCCCTTGTAGCCGCAAAATTTTTCTTGCCCTTCTAAGTGTATTTAAAAAAGATGGAGTAAAAATCATGCCAGCCCCAGGTCAACGCTTAGCTCCCAGGCCTGCAGTGGGAACCACTGCTGGGGAATTCGTCTGGAACCGAATGCACCAACACAGGAGGAAAAGCGGAAAGCGACGCTATGGGATTCGTTCATACTTTTAGAAGGCTGAATGATGTGGGTTTTGCTTGAACTTCGTTTTTTTAAATTGCAGTTCAAAGACATGTAGTTATCACCCTCTGCAATCAAGCTGTGTCACAGAGAATAACCCATCATAAACCCCACCTGAGAAGAAGTGACTCCAGGGAGTTCAAGGTGCAGCAGTGGAGCTGCACAGCTGGGGCACAGCTCTGGGTGCAGCATGGCACTAAGGGATGCAGGACAGCCTGGTACCCGGGGCACAGTGCTCAGCACAGGTGGACACTCCACGCTCTTACTCTGCCCCCTCTAACAAATTTTGTAGCTTCTGTATCATCTACCACTGTTGCATCCAAACCCAGTTAGATGATTTACTGCTGGCACAAGTTTGGTTGTTCTGTGCTTTGATCATTACAGCAACAGTCTTCCCAAGGACTTGGAAGCTCCACCTAAAGTACAAAGCCTACAATGTTTTTCTCCTGCAAACACATTCACAGTGCATTTCCAAACAAATGTCCTCCAAAGCCTAGAAAAGAGCACTGTTCATCTGCCGTGGGCATGCCCCCCTTCTATGGGGATGGATCTGCATGCAGCTTTCCCCAGTACTTTCAGCTGGTGTGCTGTGTTTTATGGCTCAGATCATTCCTCCTGCTCTCAGAGGCATGTGAGGTGTGGGACACGTTCTCCTACAGAGGAGGGCTGCCTGACATTGAAAATGAAGCACAAAGGCTGTTCAGTGTGGTGCCCAAAAGGGATGGGATCAGGCAGCAACTACCTAATATGCTGCATGCCAAGGTACAATGCTGTACTTCAGCGGGCAAGCGAAGGAGCTGGTTCCTGGGTCGCGTGCTGGGATGGATGACTCAGCTGAGCAGGAGGAGAAAAAGGTTGATATATTTTCAGTTCTCCTTAGAGGTGTTGCCAGTACCTCTCGCAGGAATACAATATGCTATTTCTGCCATCTGCTGAGCACTCCTACGCCTGCTGGCTGGCAGAGCATTCCCCCACGCTTAATGGGGACCCAGAGGTTCGTTTAGAAGCAGCTCTGCAGGAAGGTTAATGAGGGGACTGCAGAGGGGGATTCCTGGGGGCCGCTCCTGGGTCTGCTGCCAGTTTGCAAAAGAATTTCTGGGAAACTGCAAAGTCATGTGTCTTCTATGAAAAACACTGGGGTACGAGGCAGCCTGAGTGAACGACCATACAAGTGAGCAACCTTTTTCCTGAACAAACCTGGTTCTTACTTGATTTTCCGTAGGCGTGTTCATGAAGCCAGCTAGTTTCTGTCTGCATCGACGCTGAGATTCCTGGCAGCTTCTGCACGGCGATGGGCTCGACGCTGCCCGGCATTTCCATTTCCCTTCGTTTAAGACACAAACCCACCTATTAGTCATACGCAATGACTTCAAAGCAGTATCCCTTGATGCTTATACTAATGAAGGAGCCTTTCCCAAACATATTTAATTAAAAATCCGAACACTTTAGCTATAGTAAGCAGGGCCTGGCCGCAGTTTTGCCGGCTGCCATCCCGTCTAACGGCGGCCACTGGGTGCCGATCCCTCGGGATGGCCGCAGCCCCCTCGCCGGTTCCTCCACCGCTTCCCTCCCGGCGACGTTTCGGGTGTCGGGGCGGGCAGTGCCGGGCCTGGGATGCCGCGGGGAGCTGCGTGCCGGCTGGGAGCCCTCCCCTATCCCCGGCACTACCGATCTGCCCGCCCTCCCCTCACAGGGCCCAGCGCGCCGAGAGGGGAGGCGGGGGAGAAACCGCCCTGTCCCGCACGGCACGGCCCGACCCCGCTCCTCGCCCCCGCACCGGTCCGCCCCGTCCATAGCTCGGCTTGGCCCGGCCTGGCCCTGTGCGGCGTCGTCTCCATGGCGACGCGGCGGGCGCGGGGGCTGCCGGGGCGGCGGCTCCGCCTGAGGCGGGGCGGGGTGGGGTGACCCCGGCTTCGTACCCGGTGGGGTCTGCGGGGTTGGTGGGTCTGCGGGGAGAGCCGCACCTCGTGTGTGGGGCAGCAGGGGCTCTGCCACGGTGGTCGGGCCTGGAGCCCTGCAAAGGGCGCTGAAGGTGAGCAGGCCTCTGTGGGGAGGTGAGAAGCCCGTGGGGGTGGGTGATGGTGGCTCTCGAGGGCCTCCATCCCCTTCAGTGTGGGCACCCTCCTGCTGCTGGGGCTGAGCTGCGGCCTTCTGCACCAAAAGGGGAGCGGGGCTGAGGGTGAGACGCTGCTGACTTGGCCTGGTGTGACTCACCTGCTTGGACATGACCTCCTGCTGCACCTGAACCACCTGCCTGTGCAGATTTCTTATGTGTTTGTCATGCGCTTGTCATACATGGGTTGCTGATGTCTCCTGTGGCACTGGGTGCTGTTGAGTCCCTCCAAGGAATTTGCACTTGCAGCTTGGAGAGTGACAGCAATTCTCTGCAGGTATGTGGTTTGCAAGTGAACACAGGCTTTGGGTTCACCTTAGGACAGCACATATAGGCTACATTATCTGGGCCTTGTGTAAGAATTTGCAGTGGTCTTACAAGCACTTGAGTTCTATCACAAAATAAGTAAGTCTTACTCATTTTTAAAAATGGCAAGGGTATGTTGAGGTGCAGCCAGTGGTATTAGTGCAGGGGTTGGACGTGCTGCTCAGCTGGCATTGGTGCCAATAGCTCCTTGTGGTCCTGGGGGATTGTGTCTGTGGTCAGCTGGAGCAGATCCTGGTGCTGCCACAGCTTTCACTTCTGGCTGCAGCACGGGCAGAGGCAAGTGTCCTAACAGCACACAGCCTGATGCTGGCACAACTCCAGGCATGAACCACTGAAGCTGTACTCTTGCTAAAAATCCATCAGTCCCTAGGAGTTTTTGTGGTATTCTTTGTGTTTAAAGTGGAAATTGGTTTTAGGGAGAATTGTTAGCCATATAGTTGTTGAACTCAACACAAAAACTGCTTCATAGGCACAACTCTTGGTCACTCGTATTGCCTTCTGCAGTTAACCGCTCCCAGGTGGTGGTGGGCTGTTGGGCACATGCTGTTTGCTGTAGTGTGGCCAGGTGGTGGGAAAGCTCCCTGCAGCAGGGAGCTCTGTCTGCTGTGGCTCCCTCGCTGCCACCAGCTCCTGGGCAGATTTTTCCAAGGGTATGATTCACCATCCACTTCAAAGTCAGATTGCTTTTTTGGTGGTCAGGAGAAAACCATTGGTGGTCATTAAGAAAACTAGGCTGGCCTCAGGAACATTTTCCTGAATGTTTTGAGGAGCCTTCACACCCTTACTGATGTGCTGCTACTTTCCTTGGCAAGAGGCTGGTGACCTGCAAGTCTCTCCAGCCTCTGGCCCTCAGACATCACGCTTGGGAAGTCGCACCAGCTGCATAGGGAAGAAAACCTGAAGCATTTTGATGGAGTGCTGGAATGATTGTCACCTGTTCATTCACTGTTCTGAAGAAGAAATGCATCACTGCTGAGGTACTCCTTATCCTAAATTCAGTTTCAGTCAGAAAAGATACAGGTTGTTGGGGTTTTTTGTTGTTGTGAGATACAACGAAAGTTTGCCTTTCTTTCAGAACTGAATGTGTGGAAAGACCTAATGAAATAATGTGTGTTAACTTATCTAATGTGGGTTATAGGCAACATTGGAATAATTAATTTCATTAATTCTGCTATAATCAAAGACATGTTTCAGAGTTTTGGTTTGCACAAAAAAAGCTGTTATGTCCCAACCGTCAGTAAGAAAAATTTACCTTCCACTATAAATGCTACTGAAATACGGGAAAATGAATCAAATCCTTAGGAATTCTTGCTTAACAAGTTCTGCTGAAAGCACAGGTGTTAACTCCTGTCAGATCCAGAGCTTGACTTTGATCCTGCTTAAGCAGGAGTAAATTAGTTCACTCGGCTGATGCTGCTGGAATTCTGCCAGCACAGTGTAAATGAGATCAAATGTAGGATCTCTATAGGAACTGGATACGAAAAGATTAGAGTAATTCCTTGGGAGGTTTTTTTCCCATGGTCACTTCCAAATTCTCAAGGCCAGAACAAACTTCCTTTCGCTGATGTGGTCCTTGTCATTCTCCCATGTGCTTTGTGGGGACTGCTATCAGGCATTGCACGGGACTCTGTCGTAACTCCAAAGAGCTCTTCCCTGGAGGGATGCAGTTAGGACTGGTTTTTCTCCCTTTGCATTATATTTATTCACACCAAGCTTTATCTGTCACTTCACATGTAGTTTTCCACTATCGTGAGGCTGAATAACTCAGGGGACTGTATCACCTCACAACTCATTGCCTCTTCCAAATGGCAAACATCTTAATATTCAGCAAAGCCATATGTGGAGCTAGTATTTTTCTTGAGTGATTCAGACGGCAGGCTCTGGTCGCAGAGGGGGAGCTGCAGGCAGATTCAGCTTCAGTGACAGACTGTGATTTCAGTTTGCACGAGCCAGGCTGTCACTGTTGCCCCTGGGACTCAAATCCTTCCCAGTTCTCCTGCTCATGCTGCAAAGTGGCCCTCTCCATCATCAGGGCTGGGAGGCAGCCAGGACAAGCAGCCCCCCAGCCCCTGGGGGTCCTGCCGCTCGCCTGGGTGAGCTGGGCTCTGTCAGGGGACACCCAGCAGATCCAGCAAAGCAGAGTGCACGAAGTAACAGGAAGCAACGGCTACTGCCACGCACACGCACGTTAGCACAGCACACTATGCAGGGTAGTTTTTGCAAAATATTTATTACAAAATAAAAGAAAATATGGCAACAAAACTTAAATAGCAAATGACGCGACACTGGCCATAAAGCTCTTGCTATATTATTAGTCTTTTACAATAATCAATAGTCAAGTATGTCTCCGAGGGAAGCTGCATGTGAACAGCCTGAATATATTTCTATGTTATTGGCTCTAGCTGTTTGAGATACGTTAGATGTGTGCCTCCTGCTTTCACCAGTACCCGGTTGAGCGGTTGTGCCACGTGCTGTGCTCACTGATCCCCTTAAAACGGACAGGAGCCAGCAACTCCCATGCTCTGTGAAACCTGCCATGCTTCACCCCAGGCCCTCCTCCCCTTTCATCATTTAAAAACATAGCAAATGATTCATTGCCCATCCCTTTTTAAAAAGGTATCAGGAAATGGAGTATCGACACTGAAATACCTATTGTTCCCCTTTGAGTCACAACTTCTCTTGAGAGAGGTTGCTTGGATTTCTTTCCTTTCCCACCTACTGAAAACTGATGTTAAAGCTCACCAGTGAGAAAGCAAGTTTGTGTTCCTGCTGAAAGGGCTTTTAGGTGCGCTCCAAACAGGAATGCAGTTCTTCAAGTCTCTTAAGCCACATGTCTAATGGAAGCACTCTTTAAATAAAATATAATTAAATTAAAAAAGGTGACTGTGTAAGGGGAATCTTCCTAAGGCACCCAAGAATTTAAAAAACTGTTTCTCACTCATATTACTTACAGGACACTCTTGTTCCTCTTCTCTCCAAAGTTAAAAATGTTGGCTAGTTAGGAACCTTAGCAACACGATGATGTAGTTGAGTATCATTTTAAAAAAAAAACAGAACAAAAAGAAAACTCTTGGTGAATGTAAAGCACTATGTCCAGACAGCCTAGGTTTTGCTAGCTACACAAATACATCACGGACAACACGTAGAAATAGTCACGTTAATGCCGAGGTTTCCGTTGTCAGCAAAAAGGTGTGCTATAGCCGTATCAAAAACTAGGCAGTCGCTGTTCAGGATGGCTGCAGCCACCCCATCGTGGATGGAGCGGGGTGTTGCCTCCCAGGTCAGCCGGCGGCGGTTGCCGTTCAGCTCCAGTCTGTACGCAAAGTTCTCCGCTTGCTTACGGGTGCCGATGAGCAGCACGATGGCAAAAAACTGCTGGTGACCTTCGTACTTCTCTTGTTTCTCCAGCACCAGCATGAAGTGGTGACCGAAGCACGACTGCATCATCACCCAGTCAACTGCTCCTGGAAGGTTAATGTCTGTGGCAAGAAAAACGATGTCTTCTCCCTGAAGCGTGGTAATGCTTTTGTGGGCATGCATGAGGTGGGACATCACGGCTTCCAAGGATCCCTGCCATTTACAGGAGGCACCAGGGCATGGGCAGGAGTAGGGACGATACTCACAGATGTCTTCGTGTTCTGGCTTTTCTGTGTGATGGAGTGTCAGAGAGCAGCCTGTTGTGGCATACTGGAAAAAGACCAAATACAAGCCGTCAGGAAAGGCACCAGCACTAGTGTTCGCTGCTCCCACCTGCCAACTGGAAACACTGGTGATGAACCAGAACTCTTGGTCTCATTGCAAATTTTACATTAGATACTTCTATTTAGCCCTGGATCCAGAGCTCAGCTTTACTTATTTTTGTTTCCACTTAAAAATGGATTCTTCTTGTCTTTTGTGGTTGTTTTTTTTCTCTAAGGCAAGCACTTAGGTAAAATGGACTGTAAGGCTGAGTTGTAGTTATATTTGCTGTTGTAGTTAGATCTGATCGGTCCAGATCAGCTGAAGTGGTCCTGGTTTGGATTTTTCTTTTCTTTAAAAAGAACAAAGGATTCTAGTTTCAGCAAACAGCTACTAGAGTGAAGAATTTTTAATAGATGTACCTTATTACCATCACAGAGCAAAAGCACTTCCATTAAATTCAAATGCAGATTCCCCACAGCTTTTTTTAAACACTGGAACAGTTTCAACGCTGCAGTTGTGAGCAGTGGAAAGAGAGGACAGTTTTTCACTGAGTATAAAGCTAGCACATGAGTACCATCTAACTTCTCTTAATGTCATTGGGCACATTAGAGGGCTAATTTGCTTTAAACCACTGGGGACACTTTTCCTTTTTCTAGGCAGTTCAGTTGTCCACACTGACTGTATTGCTGTCATGCTACCTCCATAGAGAGAAAAAGGTCGCTCCTATTCTCCCCAAGAGCACAGCTCCCTGTCTGTAGGTATCTGTAGCGATACCAACACCCCTTCCCTGAGGACAGATCTAATCAAGGTATAAATTATTATTTCTGCGCTAATATGTGTGCAAGAAGTTTCAGCTCAAAGGGTTAAATGCCCATGATGCAAATCACCCATGCTGCAAACACTAGGAGTACTGCGCTAGGAATACTGGGACAGAAACTTGACCTTGTGCTTCTGGAGGAGGTTGTTTTATAAGCCATGAAGAGTTATCGTGAGCCTTAACATGAGCCTTCACTTACTGTGTCTGCCCCTCCTGCTTAATCCTCTGCTGACGGCTTTATTGCCGGGCGCTGCAGAGGAACAAGGTGTTCTCCTGCCAAGGGGCAGTGCAGCCTCCCAGGTATGTGTATGCTTCCAGCCCCACTGACCTGCTGGTGTTTCCCACATTCATACCCCTGCTGACATTTCCATCATGCAGTGTGTTGAAGAGCAGCTCCAACTCCAACCTCATTAACAAAATTAGTAAGGATATACAACCTGCTGGTTGGGCAAAACTAATTGTCTATGCAAAAGCAACCAGTGGTGATTCTAGAAGTGAGAGTGTAAAAACGAGATGAGCAAATAGGGGTGGTTTTGTGCTGCACTGTCAGAAGTACCTGCTTTTGCTCCCAAACCCAGCACTGCTGGTTTCATTTGGTGAGGAGCCCTGGCAGTGATGGGAGACTGTGAATAGCAAAAACTGACTTGCTGTCTTCATGCTGCTTGGCAAATGTCACTGATCTTTATCATACCCTTCAAAACCCTGCTTTGTCTCTCCCTGCACACAGGTTATACAATACCTTTGAGCTACTTGGCCTGTGCACCTTTTCCACTTCTACTGTGTCCGCCTTGGGACGGGGAGCCAGGGCTGCACGCAGTGTTAACAGGGCGGGTGTGAGACTAGTTCCTGGGCTGGTGTGACTGTTTTGTGCTTTTTCATTGCCTTTCTCATAATTTCTAGTATTCCGTGCTAGAAAGTATTGTGTACTTGTTTTTGTAGCCATTTGTTTAGCACTGTATTCTCTTCCCTAAGGGGAAACGGTCAGCTCAGAGCTCATCACTATATATGTGACTTAGCATGCCATGGTTTTGTTTTTTTCCACCTGTGTCATCGTGTGTGCTGCTCTCAACTTCACCTTGACAGGATAGCTTTCTGAGTGTCCTAAAGCATTTGGAAAACATCACTTAAGCTTGAAAGTGCTCAGCAGAGGCAGGCCAGTATTATCAACCCTGTAAACGATGGCAAGCAGGGAAACTGGATTAAAGTAACTTGTCTGAAGCCACATGGGAAATCAGTAGCAGAGCTGGGAATAGACTGCCAAGTCCAAATCCCTCCTGCTCTAGCCAGCACAATCTCCCTCTGGTATACAAGTAGCTTGAGATACGAGTAATGTTTCTGGAAAGAAGAGGCCTGCCTGCTCCTGCATGTGAACATTGCTCTCCTCAGCAATGTTCAGGGACCCAATGAGGATGGAGACCCTCTCTTGCTGCTTCCTCCTCCAGTGCTTTGTAAAACGTCTGTCCCTGCTTTTAAGATCCCCCCAGCCTTCCAAAGCATTCATTCAAGCTTGGCTACAGATGCTCAGCCCAGTCCAGCAGTGATCCTACGGAGCTCCTCCAGGGATGCACAATGAGGTCCAGCCCAGAAAGCAACAAGCATCTGTGCTTTCCAGAGCCTCGCACCAGTGAGGAAACCAGCTCAGGCCACAGCTGGCTGCCCTGCAGAGTGCATTTATAACCCAGCAGTGCTGGGCCTGCTGTTCCGGCTCACTTGGGACAGCACCAGAGAGCATCTTCTCGTTTTATATCAAGCACACAAGCTCTATGCACGTGTGCAGGTAGGATGATGTAAGCAGACTGCTGTGTGTAAGGGATGTTTGTTCAATTAAAACTAAAATAAACTGCATTTTTATCCTAAAAAACCCAACACTGCTTTGTTAGAGTCTATTTTATCTTGGAAATGGAAAGTGTGACCTTATTTAGGTGTAATATATTTGCCTAAAATCTTTAAAATGGCTTTTTTTTTTTTTTAAATTAAAGAAAAGGTCTGAAGAGGCTGTAGAGGCACTATTGGACAAGATACAGGAGTAAGTTTGTATACAATAATAACATGAAGGTGCAATTTCTGTTTGCAAGTTGTTTGCTTACATGGGAAACCTGTCATGCTTTTCCCTTGAACTGATGGTGTAGCAGCAGTGGTCTCAGGACATAGAGCAATTCTGTCTACCTCCTACCACCTGCCTAAAGAAAATAAAGGAAAGTGATTATTCTGGTATTATTTAAGACTTGTTAGTTTATATACAGTCTCGCTATGCCTTCCGCTTTTGAAATACAAAGTGTTGGTTGTGAGGTGCAAAAAGACTTTCCACAAAGCAAGGTGTAAGAGTACAGTACAATGATTTTACTGGATTCACTTTTCTTCAAAAGGACCAGAAGCATCTGGAGACTCAGAAACATGCCAGTATCTCCAGTTAGAGATGGCTGTGTTCAAGGATCTTGGAAGACTCTCTTCATGCGAGGTATCTGTCCTAGCTTCCAAGATGCAGAGCATCACCACTCATAGGAAAACTGGTAAGAATGCCTCATGTACTTAGATTTTTTTTTTTTTTACATGTATGTAATAACTAGAAAAGTAATTTCCTTTATTATAAGTAAAACTTATTTTTAGGTTGAATTAATCACAGCAGTGGGAATTCACTGGTGTACCTATGCAGGAGGTTTTTTGTTTGTGTTTTTTTTTTTTCTTCCATTTCCTGCATTGCTAAATGCCCTTCATATAGCTGCTGAACTGGGCTGCTATCAGTGTGTAAACAAACAGTGAATTTGCTATTGGATATTATTTCCTTAGTGCTGGGCTAGTTTTTGCCCGTGTATGTTGGAGGTAAGTTCTGTTATAAACTGAAACGCAAGCAGGAACTGTCTGTAGTTTAACCCAGGGCAGTTGAGGAGTGCTGGTCCCACGTCATTTCCATGGCTACGCCAAGATCATTCAAGCATGAACATCTTTGTTTGTCAATTCCCACCACAAAAGGCTAGCAAAACACGGCAGGGCACAGATCCTGGCTAATACTCATGGTTACATGAGGACTGCAATTATGCTGATGACAACCGAGAACACACACAACTCTACTTGTTTTCTTGTAGACTTCGGAAGAAGTGGTTAAAACGAGCAACGCCTCTCCCACCTTCCGCTGCTCCGTTAGCCAGGTCCCAGTTCCAAGTTTAGCAGCTAATGATTACAGCGTAGCTCACACAGCTGCTGTGAAAATGGATTCTGGTGTCTGTTCAGGAAGCTTCCAATTCATAAGATTTATTTTCCTTCATAGCCAGTATTGGACAAAATCCCCAAAGTTTTGGAAGAACTTATATCCAAATTAAGTCAGTTTCACTAGACTAGAGAGCACCTTACTGTTATTTTCTACTTGCACATATTTAAAAAATGAAAGAAAACAACTAATTCCTGTTGGCACTCATTAATTAAGAGTTTGAGTGTGTTTATGATTTGCATTTATCTTCTGCAGATTGCTTACAGCACTAAAGGGCATTTTATATTTTCAGTAACTTTACTGTGACTTTAAGATTTAAATCCTCCTATAGATTTTTTTTCCAGAAGCCCTATAAAGCGCAGAGATGCAATAACTGTAATTCTTTCTTAAAGCATTTTAAGAGGAACAACCCTCAAAGCAGCTATAGTTATGGGCAACACCAAATCCCCAATTTTCTGTCGGCTCTGTTGTGTCTCAGTCCTACGTATTTCAAGTACCATTCACAGTTGTCACTAAGAAGTGCAGGGACCTCCTCTGGACAGACCACCATCTCTATTTGTTCTTTCATATTTTCTGGAGCTCTGACTCCCCGCCCCTTCCCGAAAGCTCACGTCAGGTTCCCTTAACACGGTGAAAACCACAGGTGAGTCAGACCAGGGCCAGCCCTGGCACGTGGTGGGCTGGTGCACAGCAGCTGAAGAGCAGGGTGATTCTTGCCAAAACCCCTGGTGCTGCTGCAGGACCCGATGGGCACCCACCACCGCAGGGCACAGTGGGTCACCTGCCTTCTGGCTGCCTGCAAACTATATAACCACCTAAGAATTACAGCCCTGATGGTGTGTTGCTGTTTCTGGGCCCAAGAAGTAAAAGTGAAAAGCATTAACGTGTGCTAATTTCACTTTGAAGCTCTTGGGAACAGTGAAAGCAGCAGAGCAGGAATCGCTCATGGCAGAAAACATCCACATGAAAGAGAGGGCGTGTGAGGGAAGAGGAACAGAGACTTATTTACGCCTCTGCGAGGAGCTTCTGGGTGCCCAATGAGTAAGTGGCAAAGAGCTTGCAAGCAGACACTGGTGCACAGGGAGGATGCACGCTCCTGCACGGGTCATACTGCGGCACAGTCTGGGACATGGGGAGTCCACCAGCACCGTGTTTTTGGGTCTGCTAGGCAGCTCGCAGGCACATATGTGACTCTGGTAGTGTGATGCAGTGGAACTCAGATTGGCCCCAGCCATCTCCTCCCACGTGCTCCTGCCTGCACTAGGATCTCAACAGGCAGCTGTGAGGTGTGGCACATTGACCACTGCTGGTTCAGTCCCTCTCCAGCTCTCCCAGCTCTGAACTGGCTTGCAGGCGCTGTACCAAGAAACCAAGTCCCAAGCCAGCACAAGCCCTGTCCATGGCCTCCTGCCTGCCACAGCCTCTGACACATCGAACAGCACAGACCCGCACCTTGGGTTATTGCAGAGACCACCAAAACACCTCCAGGTTGAGGCAAAACCCAGCCCTGTAACCAAGATGCTGAGCCTGCCTGATCCCCAGTGCTTGCTTCAACCATTGCAAACCTCACCAGCATCCCTCCTTTGCCAAGTCAATGCTTTATAGAGCACGATGTCAACCACAAGAGTAATCCTGGGAGGAATTTTTGGAAATGCTGTTTTCTTAACTGGTCGACGTGCTAACCACCTTCTTACTATTTATATTTAGAGAACGCCTAACTGGAGAAGTGTTTACAGCTGATACACCTGAACCAGAACTTGCCTGACAGATGCAGGGATCACTATTCAGTTCTCCTGGGGGTATGGGGTGGAGGATGTTCTTAGACATCTCTTTGTTTGTGTTTACACCACTACCCATGGAGAAAGCAAACCTCAAGGTGTGAAGAAGCCAATCCCATCAATTAAGGGTTTAAGAAACCTTTCTGTTACTAAGTGAGTGAAGTAATGTCTGACAGGTAAAGTTAGGAATGTCTTATCTTCTCCTCTTTACCGAGAAGTGTCTGTAAGCTTTTTCTTCTTTTGTTTACCTACAATGTGTGGGGACAAGCCGGCGGGAGTCCCACCTGGCAGTTCAGCTGTTGGACAGACTGGCACCCTGCGGGCAGCAGAGCTGCACCTCGGTGCAATGAAGGGCTGCGAGGACTCCGGTCCTGTGAGGACTCCAGCCTGGATACATCCGTTTGGTTTAGGACAAGCAGGGAATACCAGCTGTCACAGATGAGACTGACGCGACACTTCAGAAAACAAGAACTAGGCCAGCATTTCAGTGAAAACCCCACACTGGCTGTTTGTATTCCCCTGGGCTCAGACTGGGTCACAGCTGGGCGTGCGGCTCGCTGCACTTGTTGCTGTGTTCAGCAGAGAGGACCCGTGTCCCACCACTGCGCTCCATCTGTTATTGCCACTGTGAGGTTAACTACCATTCAAGGGTGAACGGTGAAACAGCCCCTCGCCATGAAAAGCTCCACGAGACGCCGACAGCCGTCCCATCCTGTGACCCAGCCAGCCCCTCAAGGCAGACGGGGGTCTGGCCACCGACCACGCCGTGCTGCAGGAATTGACACAGATGATTCCCTCTGGAGGTGCTGTTATTCCTTGCGCATCCTTAACGATGCTCTTGTGGGCTGGCTGGGAAAAGCTGCTGCTAGGGACTGGCTTTTCCAGGCAGAGATGGTGAGTGCTTGCTCTCAGCTCTCACCAGAAGGCCCTGGTGGCATGTGGCAAGCTCAGCAGTGCCCGCTCCACAACCTGGCAATGCCCACTTCATTGGTCCCACTGCCAGCCTGACCATGGCTCTCCACCTCGACACGGATAGGTCTGTATTTTAAAACTTTCTTCTCATATTCCACATCAGCAATGGCTCCAGCAGTTCCTGTATCTGTCCCTCCATCCTTCAGCCTGTGGTTTTAAAGTGCTTTGGCTATTACGGAGGTACGAGCACCGAGGGGCTCCAGGAAGAGGTAAAAAGGACCCACTCAGCATTGCCTGTGTGTATGTATCTGCCAGCCTGGTAAATGTCTATTAGGAATGATATGCACTTTAGAACAGTTCACCTAGTTCTTTTAAATAGAAAAGTCACTTTATAAGAAGGAGACTTAAACGTTTAATCTGAATACTTGAAATAGTGCTGAGACAGAACAGACTTGAAAAAAAAAGAACAGTTCAGACGTAATGACTGACCTGACAGCTTACCAGCCCCTGCCCTTCCAAAGGAGGGCTGCAGAGAACTAACCAGAGAGACACAAACAAGAATTTCTGTTACCTCCATAAGACGCTTACTTTTAAGACTGAGCATCATAACTAGGGGGGAGGGAGGGAAACAGTCTTGAAGGGGTGGCTTTGCGGGATGCATGAAGACAGTG
>NW_015090872.1:3612832-3647766 GCF_001431845.1 Calidris pugnax | reverse complement strand
GGCGTGCGCGGGGGGGGCGGGGCCCCCGCCGGGCGGGGGGGGGGGCGGGGCCCCCCGAGCCGGGAGCGGAGGCGGCCGAGGATGCTCGGCGTTGGTGGGGGGGGGGTGTTGGCGGCGCTGGGAAACGGAGCTGTCCGCGGTAATTAACCACCCAGCGCTGGCCGCAGTCATCAAGCACGTGTCATTGTCGGCGGTCATTAAGCACATGTCATTGTTGACAGTAATTAGGGGCGTATGATTGTCGGCAGTAATTAAGCACGTATTGTCAGGGGTCCGTACTGGGAGAAGTGCGGTTCCGTATCCCCATGGGTGATGGAGACAGTGGGATCAAGGGCACCCTCAGGGTGTCTGGGGGTGACACCAAGCTGTGTGGCGCGGTGACACGCCTGAAGGATGGGACACCATCCAGAGGGATGTGGATGGGCTGGAGAAACGGGCTGGTGTGAACCTCATGAGGTTCAACGTGCCCAAGTGCAGGGTCCTGCACCAGGGCCAGGGCAACCCCCTGCATCCATACAGGCTGGGGGATGAAGGGATGAAGAGCAGCCCCGAGGAGAAGGACTTGGGGCTACTGGTGAATGAAAAGCTGGACACGAGTGGGCAATGTGTGCTGGCAGCCGAGAAACCCAACCACATCCTGGGCTGCATCACCAGCAGCAGGTCAGGGGAGGAGATTCTGCCCTTCTGGATGCTCCATCCCAGGAAATATTCCAGGTCAGGTTGGATGGGGCTCTGAGCAACCTGATCAGGTCGGAGATGTCCCTGCCCGTGGCAGTGGGTTGATGAGATGATCTTTAAAGATCCCTTCCAACCCAAACTATTCTATGATTTTATGGTCACTGTCAGCAGTAATTAAACATGTACCATTCCATACCCAAACCCTTCTAGTGAAGGGAAGGTGCTGCTGGTGGTGAGCGGTCTGGAGCATGGGGTGCCCTGAAAGGATGGTTGGGAGGGTGTGAAGGGTATCTCCCCTCAGGGGCTGCACCCTCAGGTCTCGGTGTGTGGGAGAGTGACACCCGCCATCACGGGTGCGTGATGACCGCGGGGCTGAACCGGGTAACTGAGGTGACACCTGCAAACGTGAGCGTGCATTAGGAGAGCTGGGCAAGGCCAATGCGATTCTTACAGGGGGAGTTGTAGTCGTAAAAATGTGAAAAAGAACAATAGGAGATGTTTGGAGCTTTTTAAAATTGTGATTTAGAATGATGTATTTTCTTAGTTCTGGTTTTACATGTCAGGACCAGACAAGGAAAGAAGTTGGGCTGTTTTCATTCCCCAGATAAAAGAAGACTGAGGGAAAAAATGTGATACTTTAAATATCTTGTGTTTCAGTCACACTGAACGCACTGAAGTCTCAGGACAGAAATCTTCCAAAATCACTTTTCTCTTATAGCAAGATTGAGGAAGAAAGAAGAGTATTTGCTTGTTGGTGGCAGAGTCATTGTTAAATAGGCATATTTGTATATTGGCATATTGTTCAATATCCATCTGGCCCCTCTGTTGTCATGGCTCTCCTTGCTCAGGGAGATGCAATTCTCACCTGTTTTATACAAAATCCCACCTCGGTGCCCCTGTGCAGCACATCCAACCAGGGTGACCAGACATACGAGGTTGTTTCCCCCGTCAGCAAAATGGGCAAGTTTTTCTCACATACATTGTTTTCCCAAGAGTTCTTGTTGCAATTTGGCTCCAAGGCTTCTTGTCCTTAAATGAACAATACTTTCTTCTGAGATATGAGTGATTTTAACGCTCACTAAAGTGGTGTTATCAAAGATCCTTTGGGATGTGCAGCTGTGTGACTCATTCTTGACTCCAGGCCTCACAAAATTTTCAATTAAGGCACTCTGTACTTAACTTTCATTAGAAGGAAGGTGCCTCATTACCTGAAGTCTGATTTTTTCCTCATGTTTGTGAAGTTCCATTAAACCTTGCAAGATGGAACAGGCCAAGAAATGAGAAAAAATCCTTTTGTATCCAGTTCTCCTGTCAGTGTTTTACAGGTTGTTTTCCTTTGGTGTTTTGAGAAATCATTCAATAATGCACAGTGCACTCGGCCGTAATGAAAAAGTCTTGCACTTTATAAAGTACAAATTAACAAGATTGTACTATAGACCTCCCCAGGAAGGTTTTCACCTGAAAAATTTTCACGAGGAAAGCACAAATGGAAATAAGCGCCCGAATTCTTGCTGGATTTTTATGGGAACCAAGCACTGCAGTGAATGAAGCCTCTCATGGCTGGCTCTCCATGAGCCCTAGAAGTTAGATGGCACTAAGGAAAGATTTGTGAGTTACACTGAGTAGTTAAAAAAAAAAAAAAATCACTGTCAGAGAATGACAGTATTTTGGCATCTTGGAATGCAATTACGCTTAAAATCCTCACCAATGGCTTGCCAAACCAGTTCCAATTAGAACTGAATTCACAACAGAAAGCCAAACTCCTGATAACTAACTGCTGCTGCTGCAAAAAAAAAAGTTTAATAGATTCAGACACTGTGTAATTGAGGTGTTTGTCCCGTTTTCTCTAAAATTACATGGCTGTACAATATATAGACTATAAAAGGCTACAGAGTTATTAAGATTTTGAGAAATTTCCCTCTATCTTTTCTATCTATAGGTTATATCAAAACAAAACAGAGAAGTGGGTTGTAAAGGCTGTTGAGAAACTTTGCCATAGGCACATGAGTGTGTCCTTTGAGATTAGAGAATCAGAGTTAATAGGCTCTGGGATTCTAGTCTCCATCCTGGAGTGCTGAGCCCTTTTCCCTCCTGATCCCATGGCCTGGTGTGAAAACAAGGCCAGAATAGTCCTGTGGTCTTGGAGAACACCTCTCACTTGGTTTGTGGTTTATTATGTATTCTGTGGTGTAGGGAAGAGGAAAAATAAGAGCCTTTTCACAAATAGACTGGAACAGTGTGGAGGTTTGTACAAACAAAATGTGTTTTTTCTGTGCTTTTAATAATACAGGTTAATTTTAAAATGTTATTTAGCTATATATATAATTTTTTTTTAAATGTCAGAATGTGACTATCCTACCTTTTTTTAGCAGCCCCGATGACTCCTTTAAAATAAATAAATAATGTACAAAATAGTACTTAGAAGGTTGGTGTCTGGTTTAAAGGACTCTGAATAGAGTCCATTTCTTCTGCTTGGGGTAAGTGGGAAAGCACAGGTCAGACTCTGGGCTGGTGGAGGAAGTGCCAGAGAGGTGTGGGGCTGCAGACATGGCTCTCTGGAGATAACTGGGAGGGCACTGGGTGGGCTGGGAGGCTGCCATACTCGCACATCCATGCGGGGAAGAGCTGACCCTTCCCTGCCTGCCGGGGAAGTTAGTGGAGTTTATCTCAGGGGGTAACGTGTGGCCTCAAAAGCCTTTCCACCCCACCGATCCCTTGCCTTCCTTAGAGTTAAAAACCTGCAGCGCGTCCGTGAGCTGCTGGAAGCTCTGATACTTGTTTCTTCCTTGATGGAAGAAACTTGGCTGATTCAAGGTGGTGGAACGTGGCATGGGTTTCGTTTGGGTGTGTCAGGATTTGTTTCTTGCATTCCTTGATGAGACTTTAAACTGTTTCTCAGCTAGCCCCTAATCCCCCCAAATATTCCTGTGTTTGCGTGCATGACAGCACCCCGGAGTTCCTGTGGGATGAGTGTGCAGTTTTGCAAGGTTTATTTGTCTTCTGCAAAGAAATTTCCAGACTAGAAGTGAAAAGCTGCAGCTGTTGTCCCTGTCACAAGGACAGAGCTTTCTGAGGTCCCGGAGCTGCTAAATTCCCCCATCCTTCACCTGTTTTGTTTTTTTTTTCAGACAAGTCTGTCCAATAGCCAGGTTGTGTCATTATCGCTTCTCGTTTTTAAAGCATCCATAAGCGTGATGTTGCCTTGCAGAAATGAGCAAGGGCTTACTTCTCACTGAGGGAAACTAGCAGCTTAAATTTAGCCCTGCACAGCAAGAAAGTTATAAAAAGAGATGAAGACACATGGGGGCAGAAGGATGAAAGCCCGAGGGGGGTGTGAGGGCGTGTGTTCCTGCAGTCTGGTGCTGCTCGGTTTCTGTTCCTTTTTCTGTCTGTAGCATCAGGTGGGGGTTTGCTGCACCTGGGTTTGTGACCGGGACGGGGAGCAGTGGGGTGTGGGTGAGCGGGAGCCAGGGCGGCAGACGGGGCGCCCCGGGGATGATGATGTGACCAAAGGGATGGGGGACCCTGCTCCTGAACCCCTGCTCCCCTGCCTGTGCTGGTGGCCAGAGTGGCTGGCGTGGTAACAGACGCGCACGGGGTGGGCACGGACGTGGGTCCCCTCTGTGGTGTGAGTGGGAGCCGGTGCAAGCAGGGCCAGAGGCGCTGACTGACCCCACGGCTTGTGGGGAGCAAGGGGAAGGACCCACGCTGCCACTTTGCTGTGGAAAACAGTTTTAGAAGGCCAATCTTTCATAGAATCACAGAATTATTTAGGTTGGAAAAGACCTTTAAGATCATCGAGTCCAACCATTAATCTAACGCTGCCAAGTTACCACTAAGTTTCCCTCAGCGCCACATCTTTCAAATGCCTCCAGGGATGATGACTCCACCAGTTCCCTGGGCAGCCTGTTCCAATGTTTGACAATGCTTTCAGTGAAGAAATTTTTCCTAATACCTTGGGTAAAATCTAGGTCTGCACTACAGATGTTCTCTAGAAGTAAGATGTTAGCAGGTCTGGTCTTCACAATCTCCTGCAAATTGCGAAACGATTTTGTTGTTTCATTTCATTCAATATGCTGTATGCCAACACCAAGTGCAATTATGTGGATAAGCTAGATTGATGCTGATGTTGCTGCAGCTTGGGCTGAAATACCCTGAGGACTTTATTGACCTTTCTTCAGTTGTTTTTGCACCCTTTTATCCCCGCAGTAACCCGTTCTGCTGTTATACGGCATACATAGCCTTGCGATATACTGCCTTGTGCTGGCTGAGCGAGCTTCGTTAGCATTTACCGCACAGTTTCATTCATTCATTATTAATTCATTATTTGCATAAGCGCATGTCGGTATTTCCCAGTTAAAATAGGTGCTGTCTTGCAGTGTCTTGTTGCAAGTGGGCTCACCTCCATTCCCTTCTCCACGGCCCTGACTTACAGCCCCCTGGGCAGCTCTGGGTGCTGCTGGGTGGGCGATGTGGCCTCCCCAGTCTGGCAGGAGGTTTCGGTGAAGAGGGGGCACAGTGTGCTCTCCTGCCTGTCCCCTGCCAGCACCGTCTGGCTCTGGCTTTTGCCAGCAGCTTGGTGGCTGGTGCTGGGTACTGCCGTCTCGCCGATGCCCCCAGGTTTTGGGTACTCCCAGCCCTTCTTCCATGTGGTTCATCCATGCCTGGGTGGTGGTGGCACTCCTGTCGTGGTGTCACCAGGGCTGTGAGCAACTGGGGACTGCGGCGCTTTGGCTGACCCACAGCTCTGCACTGGGGATGCCATGTGCTCAGGGGAGCTCTGAATTGAGCAGAAATTGAAGAAGGGGGGCAACAACAAGTGCAGACACTATCTTAGTTTGCTCACCAGTGGGCTCCTGGCTCTGACCAGGCTGAATCTCAGGCTGGTAGTGACCACTTCTTTTTTTTTTTTTTTTTTAAATTCAAATAATTTAAACCAAACTTCTGGATCACTTGCAGAAGGGTTGATTGTTCTCAGTAGAGTTGTCATTAGCAACACACCTTTTGGTATGACTAATAGATCTTTTTTGGGTGATGTCTATTAAAAAGGAAGTGGGAAGTGGTTAATGCAAACGAGGAGCCATGTGCCCTGCCTGAGCTTGCCAGGCTGCTGCAGGGTGCCAGGAGTGCTCAGAGTCAGTAACATCACTGAATTCACAGCAAGGAGCACCTTCTTTTGCCCCCGTTCCCATGTATGAGCTGTGCTTCCCTGCTGGTGAGCGGGATGCGGGGGTAGCTCCATGAGCCAACCTGGCCAGAGTCCACGCTTGAGTTGTCACTGAAAGCAGGAGAGAGACCCAGTTGCAGAAGTCACAGCTGCAAAGATCTGGGAGGAAACCAGATTATTTAGCTTATTGAAAACAGCTAAATTAGTTGCGCAGACTGGATTAAATAAATTAGATGCACACACTGGATTAAATAAATTAGATGTACACGGTATTGTCGATGCTCGATATTGATTTCGCTTCCACTGCAGTCTTAAGAGACACCTTGATTTCTTTAACATCTCTGCCTGGCACGGGAGGAAAGCAAATTGCCGCCCTCTTTCCTTTTTCTGCCAGCTGTCGTGGGAAGCAGAGGAACCTGCATCCAACCAGCTGGAAAAAGTGTGTGGTGAGGCACCGTCGCTAATGACTGTTCCTCACCGGCACAGGCTTCGCAGTGGGTGTGACATCTTGGCAAACAGGGCTCAGGGTGACAAAGGCTGTTTTCTTGGTGAAAGCATTTTTCCTCCTGCAGACTGTGGTGTTTGGTGGGGTCAGTGGTGAGCGGGGAATGCTGAGACTCCTCAGAAGAAGGGCTCTGTCCCGTTCCAGCTGACAGTTGCTCCTGCCCACTTGGTCCTGATGGCCATCTCCAAGGGAGGACGCCTCTTCCCTGGGGTGCTTGGGTCTTCACATGGGTCCTCTTCCCAGGGGTGCGAATGAGTGTCTGAAAAGGAAACGCAGTTAAAAAAATGTCCAAACCCCCTCCGCAAAAAGATTTTAAAAAGGAAGGAGCTCAGAATGACACCGACTGGGCTGTTGGGGGCTGCCTCCCACACCACATGGGCCCCCCCTTGGGAAATTCAGGCACTATAAATGCAGCTCTTGGCTCCTTGTGACGTACGTGTGCATATTGTTTTTCTGAACAGATGCACATCCTTTTTTGTGGCCGCGTGGCATATATGACTGTGAATCTCCATTCACCCTTCTTTCCTGCAAGTTTAGCCTTTAGTGTGGTGTTTTGAAGTTTCTTTCTTTACTTTGAATGCTGTAGTGAACAGAGTGTGATGAAAAAGGGCTGGGCATTCAGGAAATGAAAGTGAATGTGGCACAGATACAAGAAACTCGCCTCTTAAGCACACAACCTGGTTCTCAACCCATTTGATGGTATGAGGAGCAGTTCATTCCTCCTGGTGTGGATTTAAAACTTGAGAGGGACCACGAGGGCCACAATGGCACCTGGTTGTTGGGCGGGAAAATACTGACTTAAGTCTAAGTTAGATGCTGAAAACACGCTGTTAACCTATCCTGCCTCTCAGCACCACTGCCTTAGAAATAGGTTTGTTCAAACTTTTGAATTAATCGTGAAATGATTCTGCTTCCTGTTGCATTTAAACTTTGCAGTTATGGGAACGTTCTCTCCTAGGATTTGTCCCATGGGAGGGGTGGGTGTCTGTTGGTTTCCCTTCTCCTGCTAGTTGTTTTGGGACACTTAGTTATTAGGGCATTCCTACTGGGCCAGTGGGGGCTTAATAACAACGGAGGGTGAAACACTGGCACAGGTTGCCCAGAGAAGCTGTGGATGTCCCATCCTTGGATGGGGCTTTGAACAACGTGGTCTGGTGGGAGGTGTCCCTGCCCATGGGAAGGGGGTTGGAACTGGATGGTCTTTTAGGTCCCTTCCAACCCAAACTGTTCAATGATTGTATGATATATTTATATTTATATAAATATATTAAACATTTAACTGTATGTGTAAGTAGACACACCTAGCTATGCACATATACAGCTCTACGCGTGGTCTGTCGTGATGCCCACACCTCCCATCCTGCCCTGGTGAGCTCGGGTACGTACCTATTGTTAGATGGGCTGTTTTCCTCTGCTCCCACTGCCCGTTATAGAAGTACAGGTGGAAAACTTTCTCCGTTTTCCAGTCGGAGAGGAGCCGACTGTCAGTGCCAAAGAGGACGCTGTGCCTGCCGGAGAGGCTGCACAGCCAGATGGGCAGCTGGGGTGTCCTCAGCCCACGGCACACCTAGGAGAGGGGGGACAACATGTCCAGCGGGGCCAGCTCTGCCCCGAAGCCACTGTGCTGAGGGACATGGGGTCCTGCCAGCACTCACCTGCCGCTCTGCCTGTGCCCTGTCCCAGCACAGGTAGCCCACCGGGCCACGCCGCCACCATGCCTCACCTCCACGACCCAGCTCCTGGCCACCATCGAGCTCCCGCGGGCTGGCCCGGCCCGTCAGGAGGAGGCTGAGCATGGCCTGTGGGGAAACAGCCCACCATCACCCCCAGGCACCAGGGCAATAACCCTCTGCAACACGGCCCCTGGGGTCCCGCTCCCAGGTCTGCTGGGCCTGTCAGGAGCGGAGGGACACCAGGCTACCTCTGGCATTATTATTATTATTAATTTTTATTATTGGTGTCATCATCATCATCGTCATCATCGCTGTCCAGTTTTTAAATGGACAGTCATGGTTAAAATTTGCAGTGTTTTTCTATGGCCTTATGCTTTTTTTTTTCCGTCGGCTTAACAAATAAGATTTTTTTCCTAAGTCAAACATAGGAATAACAAAAAAGGAAAACCTGAGAAATTAAGCTGATCTTACCTGTGTACAGGTGATGTTTCCAAAACTGATGTCTAACAGAGGAGTTGCCGTGCTGTCTAAATCTTCTTGGACCCTGTAGGACCAAGCACAAAGTGTTACGGTAGGATTCTTTTTGGTGCCTGGGGGGATCACTGTACATCACTGTCTGATTAACAGGGAAAAATTCCAGAGACTCGTTTATTTCTCTTTGCTGCTGGCAAAGAGAATGTTCCTATCGAAATTCAAATTTAGGGTGAGATTCTGACCCCCTGCAGCCAGAGCTGGGATTTCCCTGGGTGCAATTACTGCTGAAAGGCTTCAAATACCCCAGGCATAGCCCAAGCACAGCTATTTAATGTAGCGGTGCGATTTTTTGCTAAATAGCTACCATAGTGTCATGTTAGTATGAATCATGTTTCATATTGGTATAAGTATGCTTCTGTACCTTTCTGAAGCATCTTTACTCAAACCTAGTTTCGTCAAGTTTAGAAATACCGTATCAGTTACCTCTGCCAGCGCAGCCACCCTGGCAGAATTCTTCCCTGCTTAAATAAACTTCTTGTAGTTTTCCTGTTTAAGTTTAATTGGCTGTGACAGTGATTATTGCTGTCAGTGGGATCACTCCTGTTTTTATACCGTATGTTATTTCAGCTGTGTGTGCAAGAAGGCTTCTCTCTCTGCTGCCTCTCCTGCCTGCTCCTGGGTGTGCAGGCAGGTACTTGGCGTGTATGGGTATGTACAGCATCCTTACCCATGGATGTACAGCATCCTTACCCATAGACCACAGCCAGCGGGGCAGCATCTGCCTCTTGGACACTTGCTTCTCCACATTCAACTAAGAATGAACATTTAAGTAAAACAAGGAAAAGACCGGTTCAGAAGATGTAACTAAACCAGAGGAAAATATATTAAAAAAAATGAAATATACCTTTCCAGTGTCCTAGAGAAAAGTAAACTGTATAAAAATAGGATCACTCCATGACTTCCTTCGCCTTTGAACTGGTAAAAGGAAATAAGCAATCACAAAAAAGGAATTACGGCAGGTATACGATGTTTAATTAAAACTCTGCTTAAATACAACCTTAAGTGAGTATGTTGAGCCAAATGAATAAGGTGTTATTCTGGGAAGATTTTGTAGCTAATTTTGTTGAATCAGATCAGGTAAAGAAAGAAAAAATATCCAGTTACTGGCTAAGCTGGTTTTGTAGACTTTTTTTCCCCCAGATTTTTGCTAAAGTTGCAAGAACGGTATTTTGTGTTTGAGTAATATACAAAATGCTGTCCCTGTTTACCCGGTGTTTGTGGCCTGAGAGTGCTGACATCGGCGGGTAAAGTCCCTGGGGTTTTAATGGGAGCAGGATCATTTCCTGTAGGAACGGTTAAAGATGGTCCATGAACTGACCATAAGTTAACAGTCCGGATGTCCTGCTGAAGGCAATACTGTTGATCTCAAAAAGGTCCACTTTTGAATGGGAAATAAGATGTAAGCAAGCAACAAAATATCTCAGAATAAAGCAAATATCCCATACTTACACAGTTTATATGGTCAAAGATGAACTCCTGAGCTGCTGCTTTCTCAAAGAACTCAAACAGCTGGATCTGTCGGGCAGGAGCGCAGGGGAAAACGTGGTAAAGGAGACATTAATTATACCAAAGCTGAGAATTTTAATTCAGTGTTTCCTTTAGACAAATGAAAGAATAATGCAAGAGTATACTCTGCCCCTTTCTAAACCGAGGAGTTTCACTTTATACAAAGAGTTAGAGGAACAGATTTACATGAATGGTTTCTCCTTTTTGCAGGAGAAGAAAGACCAGCTTTTAATGAAAAGGAACAGCAGCCTCTGGACTCACCAAACGTCTCTACAAGGAAGCAGAAGTGTCCTACAGGCTGCAGCTGGGATGTGGGTCTAAAGTGCTCGCAGTTTGTGGTGTGCCATAAGTTAGGGAACAGGTTTATGAGATTTCACGTTTCTTGTCTTTAAAAATTTCAGGCCAAAGGTGTCTTTGAAGAAAATCCTGTTTGCAGAAGGCGTTTTCGTACTTACTCTTTCCGTGAAGCTGTCGGGTCTGTAGTCTCCATTTGGCACGAGGTGGAGGGTTGGGGTGAGGAGGCAGATCACGGCGCTCCCACCTCCTCCTGCTGCCCACAGGGTGTCTGCCAGGGCCACAGCCAGTGCCTCCCCTTGCTCCCGCTGGCTTGTCCTGCACAGCCTGCGGGGCGGGAGACAGGGGCTGGGGCAGGGATGCCGGGGGGAGCCCTGCTGAGGGTCTGTCCTTGGGGATACTGAGAGCCCCACCCAGCCCTGAGCCTGAACCTGGCTGTGAAACGGGCCCCTTCCTAGCCAGGGCTGGATGGGACCCCTGAGGTCCTGCCCCACCAGTGAGCTGGTGGCCAGGAGGACTCTGCAGCTGTGACAAGTAGGGCTGCAAAGCGACGCAGGGATTTGTGCAGAAGGCAGCTGCACATTGAGCTGTGCCCGTCTTCCTTGGCATTTAATTTTGTGCGTGGTGCCATCACTGCTGCTGGTATGGATGTGCTTTCTATGTGCTGGGAATGGCTTATCTGCCATGGGGACTTTCATCCCTGCTGGGGCTGCCACCTGGATGTCCCCAACAGGGGCTGAGCCCTGCCTTTCTGCTTTCCCAGTGCAACTGGGGCAGGCTGAGACCATGGTGGCAGAGACTGGGACAAGGGAGCAACTGCCACTATTACAAAAACATTTTTGTGGGGAAAAGCCTTGGCTGGGAGTCAGACAAATCTTGTCTCCTGGGTGCAAATCCCCACCTGTCGGTGCAAACCTGAACATGGGTCTAGTTCAGTTAAATGTAGAGGCTGCTGATAGTCTGTCTTTTTCCAAATAATGCGAGGAAATAGGTTCTGTATGTCCTAGGGGAAGGCTCAGCTTCTTACCTTTCCAGGTGAGTATATTCTGTGTTTCTTATGAAGAGCAGGTATTTAATGATGTGTGCTTGTACAGCCATCAGAATAGCTCTTGTTCCCCCCTAGAAACAGAAAGACAACACTTCCCAGTGCTAAGGAGCCCAAACTAGCACATGCGCTGTCGATCTCCTGGAGATCCAGCTCCTGGCCAGTCTGAGCTGTCCTGCTGTCAGTACAGGAGGGCAATTTTTCTTTTATCCCTGGGAATTCAGGAGCGCTCCTGACAGCTTCTGAGATAAATGGAAAAGTAAATTAAAAAAGACCTTATGTTCCTAAAACCAAGAAGCTTTTACGCCAGAAAAGACTCTGGAGTGGCCCTGGTTCATGGGGAGGTCCCAGATGGGGGTCCTTGCCTTGTGGCACTGCAGCCACAGGGAAGGGCTCCCAGCTCCAGGTACCACATGTGCCTAGAAGCACCATGGCTTGGTTCTTCTCCAGCCTTGCAGCAAAGGACTGGGGTCTTGAGGCAGCGTGGGGCTGATGTGGGGCCGTGCACGAGGGTGACCATGCCCAGCTCCTAGCTGTGCTGACTGCCCTCATCAGGGCTGTCATCATCTCTGCAAATGACTCAGAGACTTTCACCTGCATTTGTAAAAAGCATTTTAGTCTCCTGGCAGGTTAAAGGCAGTTGCAATTTTAAGTGTGTATCTTTGCCTTCTCCTTTTTGGGGGGCAGTATTGTGATGGCAAATAAGAAAGAAGAAAATCTCCCTCTTTCGGCGGATGAAAACATGGTTTGGTTTCCAAGTGGGGCAGTAAGAAGAAGGTAACTCTAATTTCTAAAAAAGAAAAGGGCAGTACCACTTACTTGTGCCCACCTACAACAACCTCCTGCTTCTCTCTTGAGCCTTTACCTTGAAAGCATTGAATACTGTGGCAGTTAAAGTTTGTGTCTGCAGTGTGCTGCTGGATCAGGACACGTCAGCATCCCCTCTTCGCTCAGGAGAGCTGTGGAGCATGGCTGGGGCTGGAAGCCCCCACAATCAACCTGGTGGAGAGAGCTCGGGAGATGCTGGGGAGATGGTTCGTATCGCTGCGCCGAAACATTTACCTTTTCTGCCTCTAAAGCATAGGCCAGGTCAGAGTACGGCTCGCGGAACCTGAAGTACGCTTGTGCCCATTCACAGCTGAAGAGGTGGGACGTGTTTCCAAACAGCAGCTTTCGCAGCCTCTGTAGAGAAGGAGAAAGACAGGCTGGGCTCGGCTCCCTTCACACCCGAGCACCAGGAAGGATCTGTAATGTCAGAGAGGTCTCGGGTACGGGTTCAGTCTGTGTGCTCACAGCCAGAGCAGCGTAAAATCACCTAGCAAGAATCAGGCCCCATAATTTCAAAGCAAAGGTGATGTTTGTGGTTAATGTAGTGACTTCACTCAGCATTCAGCCACTCCTGTGAAGTACAGGTGCAGTGTGTAAATAATTTACATCCGGATACACTACGCCTTTTCGGGGAAGACCTGGGCAAGGCACTTGCCTTCATCAGTGGCACCTCTGGGGACAGAATTAGACACCTGTGTTTGCCCCTGCAAACCCTCTATAAAGTGGCTGTGCAGCCGTGGCCGGGGCGGTGCAGTGCTGGTGGGAAGCAGAGGAGGGTTTGTCTGTGGTCACCCTCGGAGGGCGGACAAAGTCATCACTGAGCAGGTCCCAGTCCAGGATGTGGCCAGGCACGCACAGGCAGCTTGTGGGTTGGCAGCTGAATTAAAAGAGAAAGTTCAAAAAACCATGTGGTTTCCACCTGAAATAGATGTGCTTGCAGTCTCTGATGATATTGATGAGTTCCATTTCTGGTAACTTGTAACACAAGCGTATGGCAGCAAGGGCAGGGGGGTGCCGTTCATGGGCAGGTGGTGGCCCCATGATGTACCCTCATGCTGAGTGGCCAGAGGGGTGAACCTGCCTCCTGGCCTTCCTCCGCACCACCCCGAGAATCTGGGCACTGCCTGGGCCCACCTGGAACCTTTTCCTAATTAATTCTGGTGAACGATGCATTCGCTGAGCAAAGTCAACCAAACATACGTCGTGGCTCTTCCCATTAAAAAGTGCTCGCCACTGGTCTGGGTGATTTGTGCAAGTAGGTGATGAGCTGGAGAGGGTGGATTCCCGTGAAGCTGACAGTATGTGTAGTTGTGTATCTAAATCACCTCTGGACTGGAAGTTTTCAGACATGTGTTCAATAAGGCTGCCCTGGCCAGGCTGTCACCTCTGGTATTAAGCCCTTGGGCATCTCATTAAGTTTGTGCTGAAGTGGAAGGAGACTGGTTTGGTGTGGGAGGTCAGGAGCAGTAAGGTTGGCCCTGGCCCATTCTGCCATCACCTGCAGAAACCCCCTGAGCTTCTGGTGAAGGCCCTTCACAGGGGCAGGGGCAGCAGCACCCATGATTGGCACTCTCAAACCCAGGTAATTGGGTAGGAGTAGAAATATCTTGCTGATCTTCTCTGTTCTGAGGCTATTCCCTAGGAAAGCACCAAACAGCAGGGAAACATTACACTTTGTCATTTGACCTATTATCTAATGAGAATTATAGTATGTCAGTTTTAAGGTTGTGTTGCAACCATGTTCTTTAAAAGTCTTGTAAATAAATCATGACGATGATACACTTCTGTTACAGGTAACAGAAGGCCGAAGGCTGCAGCCCAGCAATACGCCGAGCCTCCCGTGACGCCAGGTAAGGTTCCTGAGTCTCTTTCTGTTAACAAGATTAAATTACTACTCATGCTTAATTCAGCAGGCCTGCTCACCATTGCCATTTCCAAGGAGATGGGTCGGCCACCTGTGTCTGGAGGGACCAGGAGGGGCTTGGGGACGGCGGTGGGGGGCAGAGGTGGCTGTGGCCCCATGGGGTCTCCATCTCCAGGTAGTCCATTGCTGCTGCTGGCCTGGCCTGGCTGGACAGAGAGAGGGGCAGACAGGGCATCGTCCCACGGTGCTGCCTGGTGTGTACTGACAGTTACTTCCCACCCCCCCACCAATATTCCCAGTGGGGTGGGCAAAATGACCTGTGGTGAGCTTCCAGAGGGGCAGGGAGACTGGATACTGGTGGCTGGGGGTCACTGGCATGTTAGAGTTGCAGGTTTTTTTCAAACTTTACAAATATGACCCTACAGGCTAATGATTGGAGTATAAAGTAATGTTGTGTTTGTCTGAATTACAGGGAATAAACTTCAGCGCTTTTCAACCTAAAAACACAGCAGGTTTTCCAAATACTTATGTTTTAGAGATCTTAAATTGTTATCCTTTTTTTCCTGTGTTCTAAATCTGACCACGAGAACCGTTACTTTTAGACAGAAAGGTTAATTTATGTTGGACTATTCTGCCACTTTGATTTAAATCAGGAAGGCATTCCTTTAAAATATCTGAAGAAAATGCATGTTCCTTAAAGGAGGAGCTTAAGAAATAAAGACAGGCTGTCTGCTGTGCTGCATATATAGGTGTGTGATTTCCTCAATATGCTAAATTGGTGGAACAGTCAGAAAAACCACTATACAAAAAGAAGATGTTACATTTTAGAGAAACAGTTACCTGATGAGTTGAATTGTTGCTTTCCAAACTGAAAAGGGAAAATAAAATACAAATTTAAAAAACCACACAACAGAGGCATTGCTAACTTATGAAGAAACAGGAGACAGAAACAGGCAGAAAAGAACCCCACAAGAAAGGAAGGGTAAAAGCTATAGTACTTACATTACTATGTACATTAAGAACTTTTTCCATGGTCACATAAGTATCGTAATAAAACATAACTTTACAAATTATATTTAAAAAACCACCTGAAATTAAAAACATGATAATGAAGCAGAATAAAAATCTTACCCACGGAAACTAAAAATTTCTCTCCATTTGTTTAGATCTGAAATTTTGCTGGTGATCTCCTCTAGCTCTGTCCGTGACAGGGTGGGCTCAGCCTCCCGGTCCCCCATCTGCAGCCACCCCTGCTCCAGGTGATGCTGAAGGATGGAGGCACTCGGACTGCTCCAGGAATGGTTCCTCCTGCCCCACAACTCTGCCAGGCACCCAGGTCCCCTCTGCCTGTCACCCCCTGGGGCTCGCTCTCATCTCCCACCCTCACGCCCCAATTAAACTTTCATTGGATCCCATCATAGGCTGTGTTTTTCTGTTCGCTGTGTAAGCAGCATGAATGTTTAATGCCCGACACAGAGGTGTATAAAGCTGACGGCAGCTCTGTAAGGACTGGCTGCAGGCACGGTGCAGGAGCTGGGGGTAATTTCCAGCTGCAGCCCCCCCTGCACTGGCTGATGACAAGCGGGATGGAGTCTGGGCTGTGAGGGCTGGGTGGGAAATGCTTAAGAGAAAAAACCAAAACAGGCTTAGCAGATGCCTGTAAAGTTGAGGAAATTCACTGGAGAGATGAGCTGGAGAAAGGCAAAACCATGCAGTGATGTTTCCTTGACTTCTGCCGCTTGCTGCAGCCAGGCTGGCCTTCAGGGACAGGGCTCAGGCGCCGCGTGGCTGAGCTGGGGAAACCCACTGGTTTCTTGCTTCTGGGGTTATGGAAATCTCACGGTTTGTTTTCTTCTCTTTCGGTCTGTGAGAATGCACCAACCCAGGGTATCTGTCTGAGTTTCAGTGGAAAAAACGTGAGGTTGAGCTGATGTTAATGAGCTGAGCCTGGCGCACTGGAGACCTGCTCTGGGTTTCCCCAGGTGTGTCTGTGCTTGGTCTGTCTGAGCAGTCCAGCTCTGATGGCTTTGCATTCTCTGCAGGGTCAGCTGGAACTGCTTGGCTCAAATCTATGAAAACAGAAACTATCCAGGCCAGCCTGCGTGTGAGACACCAAATGCCCAGTTTCTTCTTCCAGCTGAAGGAGCTGTGGCTTTACTTGGTGAAAAGCTCTGCTCTCTTTCTAATGCTACACAGGCTCCAGTCTTTTGGCTTCCTAAAAACTGACATAAAATCCCTCTTCCCCTTTGCCTCTATTGGAGCAGAACTTCCTTATAGAACAGGTAGAGTACATCACGTTTCCAACAAATTGAGTGGGAACCACACAGATCTGCTTGCAAGAAGGCTGGGGAAGAGCTAGGTGGGAGCATCATGCTAAGTGTGCTGGGGTGAGCACCACCATGTGCTGGTGGGGTGAGAGCTCTCACACAGAAACTCCTCCGTGTGCAGGGGAGGTTTGCAGCAGCAGCTCTGCATTGCCCCGCTACCAACATGGATCAATTCTACCCCACATTTGTAAGTAAAGTGGGATGGAACAGGCTAATGGAAACCAGACCGTGTTGTTCCAGGGGTAAGAAATCAGGGTGTGGGACAAGCAGCCTTTCCAGATTTAGAGAATTCGCCAAATTTGGATATTTTATGACAGAGGGGAATGAACCTGGCTCTGCAGAACTGTCCATTGCTGGGACCAAGCACCTGCTCCTGAGAAATGGGTGGAAGCATCACTACCCAGCTCTCCTCTCCATGCAGATGGCTTCCTAGCGAACCGTGCTCTTCTGGAGACATCAGGTGAAATGTCAGAGCAGTTGCTGTGCTGGGGAACAGTGTCCTGTACCCTACTCTCATGTTTTCCATCAGGAATGGTATCAGCCCGTCTATAATGTGCTTGACACGGTGTCCTCCCGCAGAATGCCGGACTGAAATGTGGTTTTGCACATCAAGTCTACATAACTTCTGGTGCTGGTGGCGATGACAAATTCAGGCAGAGGGCAGCGAACAGCCCAGGACCTGGCCACAGGAGGCAGACCCTCCCTGCCTGGTTCAGCAGTTGGTCTGTGAAACTGGCAGGAGGACATGGCACAGGACACCCCATCCCTTGGCTGCCTGCAGCATCCACACACCCCCGGCCCTTCCTGTCCCTGCCGAGGGGCTGGTTCCCCTCTTCCCATTTCCCACCTCCCTCCAGGCTGGGCCCTTTGCATGCCTGCCTGCTGCCTCCCAGGGAGAGGATGAAGTCCAACCTCAGAGCGATGGCAGCTGAGCAACACCCCTGTCCACGTGCCACTGCCAGGCCGGAGGGGACCTGGACCTACACCTCTCAGCCTCTGATGGGAACAATGACCAGCAGCAAAAATAATGCAGTTAAGAAGTTAATGCAACTTTGCATTTTCATGGCAGCTTCTGTCTCCAGATGTCAAAGCCCTTGCCCTGGAGAGACAAGTGAATATTGGCCCAAGGGGAGAAATCCCCACTTGTGTCAACAGGGCTTCGATGCAGATCTCTTCTGACTTCTCCACGATGTAGGTAAATGCTTTGAGGCATCAGAGGGGAAGTTGTGAATCTTAATTAACTTCTTCCATAGCACAATCTCAGCTCTGCAATAACTCAGAGAGGAGAGGCTCCTCGCTGGGGCAGCGGCGCTGGCATTTCTACAGCTGCAGACGTCGCTGAGCATCCCTCCTGTGCCAGGCGTCCCTCGGCCCACCGCTCCCCAGGCCAGGCTGTAGGGTGTCTGGCCTCGTTAGCACTGCTCCTGCCACACTGGTGCCTGAGCTGCTCCACGGTGCAGAGCCCTGCTGAGCTCTGCCATTTCTTGGCTGTGCTTTATGGAGCTACCTCCGCAGGTTTCAGCGTGGGCATACGGCTTGCGTGGTTGCAGGGGAGTCAGCTAAGTCTGTTGTTTATGCTGTTTCCAAATGATAAATGATCTCTGCTTGGGGTGTAACTTTGACAATGAAAGGTTAAGGTGGATATGCTTTAGAAGGGGCTGCTACGGGAGCCAGCAGAGCGACCTCCATGGTCCCTGCTCAGGGGGTCACAGCAGTGGGGTGCAAAATGGGTCCAGAGAGCGTGGTGAGCTCCACATCTGCAACATGGTGCTTTTTCACTCCCCCCTGCATCAGCATCCTGGGCCAGTGGTTTAAATCTGGTACACATCCTTGTGTATGTATATACATATATATATTTGTGTTTTTATGTATGCGCACACACATATGGACACATGTGCATACTAACTTTTTATTGGGATATGAAAAAATCTGATTTTTCAAGAACCTTCAAAATATATTCGTATATTTCTTCTCACTACACAATTCTTGTAGTTTTTTAAATCATGAAATATGCTAGTCTAGAATGAAACAGGGAAAAACTTCTTTAGCTGATGCACATGGATTACAAGTGAGGCACAGGGTACGTGCTGGTGCTGCTCCAGGAGTCCCAGCTGAGCAGGTCCTGCTTGCTCTGCCTCTTACTTTCAGCTGGTCAAACACAAAAATATTGTCTCGGCTTTATTTGGCTAGTAAGAGTTTGTTATGTTTGCCTTAGGAACTGGATATGAATGAAGATAACAGCTGGGCTCATGCTGGTGAGTGGAGCAGGATGTGGGGGGAGTGGTGGAGCCGGGTTGTTGGTGAGGTGACCCCACCGTGACAACACCTGGACCCTGAGTCAGGGGCTGCTCTCTCCTGCACAGCAGCAGGGATGGAGATGGGTTCATCCCCTGTGCTGAGGCAGGTCCGTGCAACTCTGGATTTTACAGATATGGGCCAGCTCCTTCTTCAGGACCGGCAAGGACCACTCTGAAAGACGCAGGCAGGGGAGCAGTGTGTGCATCCCACCTGGTTGTCAGAGCTGCCACAGAACTGCAAAGCCAAGCAGCTTCACAGAACATCAGGAAGAAGAAAGATGAAACATTTTTCCTCGTTATTTGCTGTATAACAAACAATGCCATGAGATGTAATACAAATTATGCATTAAGAAGATACATTAAGAAGAATATGCATATTAATTAAGAAGCAAATGATGAAAAAAAGTTGGGGGCCAGGGCAACTTGGAGTAGCCCTTAGGCATTGTTAAAATCTAGGGAGATACAGTTCAGCATGGGGAGGCAGAGTGGGGGCAGAGCTGACAAACCAGAGCTGACAAACCTTTTACAAAAAAACCCAGCAATGTTTTGCCGTTCATAGTAAAAGTATTTAAAAAATGGCATAAAAGTCAGTGAGGTCATCTGGCAAGTTGCTAGAGCTTGAAGGATTTAGTTTTCAGAGGGGAGTTCTAGGAGGCACCTGTGCCTGGTTTCCACAGCAGGTGATGGGTGATGGTGGGATTGCTCCTCACACACAGCTGGGTGGAAGGAGGCTGCAACCCCTGCAGATGCGTGGGTGGCTGAGGAAGTGGTTGTTTCCCTGTCCACCTCCTCTCTTCTCTGCTCTGAATGTTGTTTGCGTGGCCTATAAGGAGCGCCTCATCTCCAAGGCACCTACATAATCCCCCTGAAGGTAGTGTTTGGTGGCATGATGCTCTTCTGATCAACCTGTCCGTGTCTGGGCTGGCTCAGCTGTACCTGGGGTGAGTGATTTGGTTGCTTTAACTGTCTTGCAGAAGTTTATGGGTGGAGACCCTCTGATACAAGGACAGGCTGAGAGAGTTGGGGTTGCTCAGCCTGGAGAAGAGAAGGCTCCGGGGAGACCTTAGAGCCCTTTCCAGTCCCTAAAGGGGCTACAGGAGAGATGGGGAGGGACTCTTGATCAGGGAGTGGAGCAATAGGACAAGGGGTAAGGCTTTTAAACTGAAAGAGGGGAGATTTAGATTAGATATTAGGAAGAAATTCTTGACTGTGAGGGTGGTGAGACACTGGAACAGGTTGCCCAGGGAAGTTGTGGCTGCCCCATCCCTGGAGGGGTTCAAGGCCAGGTTGGATGGGGCTTGAAGCAACCTGGTCTGGTGGGAGGTGTCCCTGCCCATGGCAGGGGGGTTGGAACTGGATGATCTTTAAGGTCCCTTCCAACTCTAACCATTCTATGATTCTATGCCTTGTAAGCCTGTTTGTGGTGTGGTTACACTGCTGCTCTTTGTGAAAGGTTTTGACTTTGTTTATTTGTATTGTTTGATGAGAGCAAGTTTGCAGGGCTGTTTTCTGGGCAGGGTTCTTCTTGCTTCTGGCCCTGAGGCTTTGGGAGGATGCAGTGCAATGTGAAAGGTACCTCTGGGAAATGCTCTTTGCCTTTGTGTGTTGCAGAGGGTTGTTCAGCAGCACTGAGCCAGGCTGCCTCTCTCGGGCAAGCAGGAGGGAGGCATCTCCCCTCCATTCCGTTCTGTGTGCAGTTCTTCAACTGAGATTGTGAAGCCCCCAGCTACAGTGGTTGCATGAGGAAATGAGGGCTTTTGGGACCTCAGAGAGGACGAAGAGGTACCATTTGGTTTGTTGAAACTAAAAAAAACCAAAACCCAAGGAGAGCTTTATGTACAGAAATGATGAATTGTGTGCGCTGCTAGGTTAAAAATGTTAGTGGTGGGTTCAGGTGTCTGCGTTTTGTCCTACAAACACTTGCTATAGTGTTGTGTTCCTTCTGAGCATTGTGCTTCTGAGATGTAGCCCGGTGTGTGTTATGAGCAAAACCCCTATGTTTTTTTCCTCATTTGATGTCTGTAGATTTGCTGGGCATCCTTGTTCTCCACCACCCTGATGCATCCTTGCCTTCACAAGGTCTAAAGGTGCTGGTGATAGTCTGTGCCTCCATTGCAACCCATTTCTTTTACTTCCCAGACTCAGTTCAATGCTATTGATATTCCTAGTTTTCTTCATACCAGCTACTTTCCAAATAACTCACTGGAAAAAAAGGCAGATGTCTTCATAAGGTCTTACCCCAAGGAAGAGAAGGTTATTTTCATCTAGACATTACCAAACAGCGTGTCTGCTTTTGTTTACTGCATATGCCATATTGATGTTTGTTTGAAACCTTAACTTTTTAGAACTTCTCTAGAGCTAATAATTTACAAGTTAGTACGTCTGGTGGTGGTTGGATGAAGTAGTGATGAACCTTTTTGCTTGAAATGTTCTTCAGTTATGGAATTCTAATACATCAGGTCAGCTGCTCCAGTGATTGTCCCAGAATCTTTTGATTTTGAAAAGGGAAATTCAAATCCAGCAAATCGTATTAGCAAGGCGTTCAGGAAGTGCACCAGGGAGCAAACCAGGATGATCCAGAATGAATTTGCAAACTGTTCACTATGAGTCTTGAATGTAAAACTTCCCTCTTTGAAATTAGCAATTTTCTCTGAAAGGTGGTGGATTTTCACTTCTGAAGAGAAGAGAATCATGATGAGGCAGCCACAGGAACCTGAAATGGAGAGGGAGATGCTCATCATCTTGACCATCCCTGCAGCGAGCCCATGTCATGCACATCCCAACCAAATGCTATATTGATAGTGTTATTATGGCTACCATAACTTAGCTTTAGCAGGGGTTCTTTTTGGCATCCAAGCCAACAGTTGTTGAAATTACTAAGCTTTTTTTAGTTGAATTTGGCTTAGGACCCATAATATTTAGCACGGTTGCTTTAGTGCCCTAATCCAGCAACGTGTCTGTGTTCTTTTTCAGCTTTAAGCTGCTCATTGTCCCATTGAACATAACTGAACTGTCTGCATGTTTAAAGATAAATATGTACTTAAGTCCTTTATTAAATTATGATTGTAATACGTAATACCTTGTAAAGTAATGGCAAATCTTATTGTCAGCCAAGCCAGCGATACAGAGAATGGGCTTTACCTTCTCTGTAAGTGGCAGAGGGACAGGGATGGTCCGTTATCCCTGTTGGTGGAGTTTTTTTGGAGACTGCCATTATAGCAAGTTGCTGTCAGTCTCTCCCTCTCCACTTCTCAATTCCTCCCTTCCTTGAGAAAGTCTTGCTGGTGTAAGTGGTGATCTTGCTTGCACAGCTGGAAGCCTCTCATCGTGGTGAATTCGGGCAGTTGCATCACTGACTTCTTTTTTTTTTTTTTTTTTTTTTTTTTTTTTTGGGGGTTTGTTTTTTTTATCCCCCCCCAGCCTTTTCCCTGTTCTGGTGTGATTTCTAGTTCTGACTCTGTGCTGTGCATCTGTGATGTGGCCCCAGCTCTGGGTCCTCAGAGCTCCTGGGCACCATCCCCTTTTTCTACCAGCTGACACAGAAGGGCCAGAAGTGCAGGGGCTCCCTGTGCCTGTCCCCCTGCCCTCCCTCGCAGAGGATTTGGCATTTTATCTCTAACTCGAATTTGGAAAAAACATCTTTTGATACAGTCAAATCATCCACCTTTCTGCCTAGCTTTATTTTCCCAGTTTTGAGTCAATGCAGTCGTGGTCCTTACCACAGTCTCCTATGTCAATAAATTGGTCAAGGCAAGTAGCAGACCTGGAGAGGTGTTAGCCCGAGGGTGGGTGGTACTTACAGGCAATGAAGCTCCAGAGGTACAACCCGATGGGGCCGTGCAGGGTTTCGTAAGGGCTGCCAAAAGCATTGAACATGAAGAAACCTGCTCCCACCAGAGCAAAGACGATCAGTACTGTACAGAAGAGAATGACACTAACATGGATACTGGCAGGGATAATTTTGAGCAAATCTGGAAAAACTAAAAACAAAACAGACAAAACATTATTACACAAATTAGGAAAGTCGTTTTAGAAGCCAGGCCAGGGATTTCTTTCTGATTTTTTATAATTGTTTTAATTGTGCTCTTCCAAATGCAAACAAAGGTGAAAATGAAGTTCTTAACTAGAAACAGGTTTTCATGGATGCTTGGAGGCAGAAGCTTTTTGTGATACTCAGAAGTGTAGACTGGCCAGCAGAGAAAGACTAGCTCCAGGGAAAGGTTTCCCTCCCCTTCTCGAGCATGTTTCCCTTTGTGTGTTGCTGCCCCTGCCACAGCTGTGCCCCGTGATGTATGCAGAATGGCACCTTTGTGATCCTGGCACCCTGCCCATGGCTCCTTAAATGCTGGGGACCTGATCTGGATCATCATCCTCAGCGGCTGCTCCGTCACCCCGGTGCAGGCAGAGCAGACTCCTTTCCACCTGCAGGTGCTGTTCAGGGTGGTGTGAGGTTTTGGGGGTTATCTGTTCCTCAGAAACCAGATGATGCAGATGCAAGGTGGAGGGTAACATGCCTACCATCTGTGAAGGGGGTGTTTGGTCCTTTAACATGAACAGCATATTCTTGTGTGTGGTTTATTTAGATCTGATGTGTCTCAAGTGCACAAACATTAGGGTCTGGCCACTTTGCTGGGGAGGCAAAGAGCTTCTCCAGGTGTGGATGCTGATTCCCTTTCTATTTCAGAGCAGCAATTTCACCACTTCAATTTATACAAATATACAGTGCTGTTTGGGTAAGTTTATACCCAAAATATGTGGGTATTTTTCTGAAAACCTTAGGCAATAGATCTGTAAGTTAAAAGGTCCACATCTTATTATGAAGAAGTAGGAGATCATTAGTGAAGCCGCAGTGCTGACATCCTGGCAGGTTAATTGTGTTGTGCACTGTGTGTTGCTGGGAGACGTTCAGGGCTCTGGGAACACGATATCTGGGGAAGAGAATGTGTGAAGTTGTTTATAGTATGGAGGCTCCTTGTGAAAATCCACTAACAGTTATTGCCAAGGAGACAGGCAGACACTTAAAGGATTGGAGGTTTCTTACCTCCTATCCCTCGGGATTTTTCTATTTTTAGAAAATAGGGAGAAAAAAAAAGGTATTTTGATAAAAACCCTTAAAAATAAAAAAGGGATATACATCTGTACGTACATTAAACTTAAGTTATTTTTAAAATACGGTACTAAAGAGGGAGAAGTTACTAAAAGTTACATCAGAATTATTTGCAACAAACTCTATGAATGAAATTTTGAAAGAGTAAGCGAATTTTATATGATCAAAATTTTCTCCCCTGTATTTCCCCAAGTAAAACACCCGTGGAACTTTTTGTGCCTGGAAACCCAAGGCCAAAAAGGGAAGATGATAAATCAATGAGAGGAAATGGACAAATCATGCAATAAAAAAAGTGGGGTACCAGGATAAGATGAGACAGAAGACACAAAAGGAGTGTGCAGCTGGGAAGGGGGTGCTGCCCCATCCTCCAGCTGCTCCCCTCCTGCTGGCGGGTGAAATGCTGGGTGTTTGTGGCAGAGGTTTGCTCTGGGGAGTGGAGCGTTAAGGAGGACATTGCTTGGGAGATGCTGGTACTGCCTGTGTCACACACTTAATGGAACACTTCCGCCATGTGCTATAGAATTTTAAGTTTCCAAAAGCTGGAAACTTTCACATCAGCTGCCTTTGCCATTCCATCTCTCGCCCCAGGTGCTGCCCCAGCAGAGTCCTGGGAGCAGGTCAGGACCCCCAAGTGGGAAGCAGCAGCCAAATGGTGTGTCCGCTTTTGCACTTTGTTAATGATTGCTTCATTAATGACCACTGCGGGACGAAGCTCTGCCTGACGGGCTGTGCTGAATCCCAGCCGTGTAATGGCCGGTGTGACTATGTATGCAAAAATTTAGGAATACTTTATTTTAAATATTTTTTTCATGCAGCTTTTTAGCTACTACTTCAAACTGTGATTCTGCTTAGCCAGGGCACAAGGGGATAGTCAATCAGACTCGGTCTGAGAGAATAATTTTTAATCATTCATGTTTGTTTGGCAACAACGGGTGTTTTAGAAGAAATCATCAAACACACTTAACTGCTCCCGATCCACAGGGGCACGATTAAAGCGGGGGTAATAACGCCTCGGCGCTGCCTCGCTGCAGCTGTAACATGCAGAGAGTAAAAAAAGCCTCAATAAATTACTCTACCTTGTAAAATGTTTACCAGCAAACAGTTCTGCAGTTTGCCACACAGTAAACACAAAGAAGCAGGTAATGTGGCGTCGAGTCAATTTATCTCCCTGACCAAATGAAAGGGAAATTAATGAAGCAAATGTTTGTAAACTATTCTTGAAGCTGCGCTAAGTGAATATCACCTTTTGTGGTGTTGATGGCTGGCTGGGAGCAGAGAGGGGGACCCAGTGCCCACGGGGGACTGTGGTCTGGGGACCTTCATTGGGCACGGGGGCATGTGGAGCCCTGTGACCACTGTTTGTGATGCTGCCCAAGTGCAGGGGGGTTGGGGCTGCTGGGTCCAGGCCAGGAACACAACTGCCCACTGTCTGGGCATGTGCACAGCAAAATTACCTGTTTACTAAATGTACCTGTTTATCTAAAGGAAGAATTTGCCTGTGTAAAAGGCAGGAAGGCTGGGGAGAACCTGTTTAGAAAGGCCTACAGTGACAGGACGAGGGGAAATGACTTCAGGCTGGAGGGGAACAGATTTAGACTGGAGATTAGGAGAGGGCTCTTCACTGTGAGGGTGGTGGAGCACTGGAACAGGTTGCCCAGGGAGGTGGTTGAGGCCCCATCCCTGGAGATATTCAAGGAGAGGCTCGACGAGGCCCTGGGCAACCTGGTCTAGTTGGGGATGTCCCTGCTGACTGCGGGGAGGTCGGACTAGATGACCTTTGGAGGTCCCTTCTGGCCTGGGCAATTCTATGATTCTATGCCCAGTTGTGCCACTGGTGCTTCAATTCCTTCTATCATCCTTGTAAAACGCAAAGCATGTTTTAGAAGCTAGACTTTGTGTTTATTAGGCTTTATATTGCACATTTCATGTATTTACAAGCATAAGAAGCAGTCGTACTGTTAGCCTGGTATACAGCACAATCTTTCTGTTGTAGCACTCAGCTAGCCAGCAAAAAGGCTGAGGAGCCCCTGCCTCTGCAGAACTTGTACAAAGAACAGCATTAATCCTTGCAACACTATCTGATCTTTTGGGAGAACACACAAAACTGTGTCGTTAATAATACAATTCTTTATTGTTTATTTTAAGAAAACATATTACTGTGTCGTATTGAATATTTCCCTTGGCACCTGCATTTATAGTGGTTTATGTCATTAAAATTTTATATGTGACATATCAGGAAAAATTAATTCCAGCAGCTATATTGTCTTGAAAGGAAAACATTCCTTCATTGTAATGAATGAAATTGTGTGTTGGGTATGCATGCCAGCGACCTTTAGAAAATGAACTGCTGACCCAGAAACTGATGAGAATCAGCAAGAGCAAATGAGGCAGAAGGCTTTCCCCAGCCGAACTGGGTTTGCTGGCAGGGCAAATTCATTTTACAATTAAAAGAGATATAGTGGTCAGAGGGGAGCATTTAATGGGAACAAACATAGAACTAAATCATTTAGCCTATTTTCCGTGCCTTTTCTTCTCAGACAGGCTAAAGTGCACTTTGGTGCATTAAGCTGTGGATGTGTATATTGTATATGGTTATCCTGCTTCCCGGGAGGCTCCCAGTGAGTTCCTGAGAGCTCTGGCTTGGATGGGATGGTTCTGCTGCAGCCCCAGAGAAGGTGAACCAGCCCCTTCGTGAAGTGACCGCTTCTAGTAGAGGTATATTTTGCTAAGCCACCCAACCACTTTTCCTAAATATAAATCCTGTTAAAGGCAGTGTTGTGTTTGCTTTTTAATCAAAATAAAAGGTGATCTGAGAGCAATTTGTAAGGAGGACATCAACACTTCCACCATCAGCTGTCAGCGACAGCTCACGGAGGCAAAGCCTGCCCTGTGGACTGCCATGTCCCTACAGCTGGGCTTGTGAAGTTATTTAGGCTGTAACTGGGCTACACTTCGGGTATACCCAGTGCCAAAGATCACCTTGTAGCAGTATCCTTTCTAAGGCTCACTGTGGACATGCAATAGAGTGAGTGAGAGCTATTCAAGTATTTCACTATTAATGCTTGGCTTGTGCAAAAGGAGAGTTAAAGGTAAAAGAATGCTCTAATAGGCAAGTTTGAGATGAGTGTGAGGTGGGTGAAGGCTCTGGGGTTGCGTTTCTGACCCCAGCACTTCAGCCCTGCTGGTTCTGCTGCTGCTGTGACCGATGCCCAAAGGGCAGGGCAGTGGGTATGGGGAAACGAGGGATGCTGCTCCATCCCAGGCATGGCAGCAATCTTCTGACCTGAGGAGTCTCAGGTGGAAGATTAAATCCAGCCTAGATTTCAGATCCTGGGAACAGGCATTGAAGCACGTTTTTCAAACCTCATTTTCTCTGTCTGAAAATGAGAATGGTGATATTTACTGACGTTGAGTGAATTGCTTTTTCAATGTTTTCTTCCTCATGCAATTCTTGAAAGCCCTGGAATTCTTTGGATATGTACATTAGGCACTCCTATTAAAGAAATTAATTTTTAATATTGTCCTGTGCAGTAGGATTCTGCAGCTCTGTATGAACACCCAGGTTTTGGGGTTTTGACCATTCTGAAGCGGGTTGCTTAGCTGGGACTAAACAAAAGCTTCACACAGTATTATTTTTGTTCTTTGGTTACATTTGTGTTTACATGCTCCATTGAAATAACACTAATGAGTGCAAATTTAGGAAACATTTGGATAGGAAAGGTTGGTTGTGTGAGATTCCTGAGAGCCTGGATAGAAAGTGTTTGGCCATAGTGAGAGCAAACTCCTTTAACCCTGCAGTAATTTTGGTTGAAAATGTTCTGCAGTACTTGCACAGATCTAGAGCTTCCCTAGATGTAGCATTGCAAGATACCTAAGATGTAATGATTAATATTATTAAATCATCACAAACAAGCTGTGCATTGTATTCTCTCTTCCACCTGTAATATTAATTCACACCGCTCGCAAAATTAAAAATATTTTCTAACTATTGCTACAATCACACTAGCAATATATTAAAATATTTCATCCATAACAAGATGAAATGTACAGATGGGAGCCTGAATGCAAGGGACATTAGTGAAACAGTTTAGAAGTATCTAAATAAAAAACATGTGAAAATAGAATTATTAGGGGCTGTCTCTAGCGTGGGGGCTGCCTGTCGTGGCTGGGGTTAGTCCTGCTGCATCTTGTCCTCGTTTTACAGAGTTTAGCTGTGCTTCACAGCTCCATCGCTGTAATGAACCTGGACAAATGTCAGTCACAGCCCTGCTGATTGCCAGCACCTTTGTCAGCTGTGGCTCATAACACTGTCACCTACAGCAGAAAATTAATTCCTTGGGATTTCGTAGACCCCTCTGGAAATTCACCCCAGCCTATAACTGGCAGGGTGGAATATCTGTGCACTGTGGCAGCAAACAAAGCAATCAAGGAGAACTCCAGCTGTATAAATAGACTAATGATGGAATTTAATTAGAGATGGAAAATATTAATATTATATTAAATGAATTTGGTCTACCACTCTGGAAAAAATGTTATGTAGTAAATAATTTCTGATACCTAATCTGGTAACCTTGCCTTGCCTTAAATGAGTCGTGTAAGCAGTTTACCAGTGCTGTTTTAGCAGAATGCTTCTAAACTGTGTTCTGTAATAACTTCAGGTGGCATATTGTATATATAACAAATGGCTGTTTGTTCACTTGATCATTTTATTGATCTTCTTATCCTTGAAGATAAATAGGTTATGAATATTACATGTAAAGCAAAGCCATTGCTAACAGTCTTTGATAAAATTCTGTACGTCAGATACCAAGTTCAGTTTGTAGATCAACCAACTGAGCATCAGCTGCTATCAACCAGCCGTTTCTCCAATTAATGCAGCGGGTTGCTAACTTTTTGTCTCCTTTGTTTCTCAACAGCAGCCAAAGGTATCTATGCCACAGCTCTTTCATGAGATTTCTGCTAGCTTAGTTCATTCTTTCATGATGGAACACAGAATGTAACATCAACACACACACACAGACAGAGGAAGATGACAGAGATAAATTGAAAAACAAAAATATATTTTTTTTTTAAAGTAATAGTATGAATCTTTTGAAATGTAGGTATCTGTGTAATGGAAATACAGATTGTTAAAAATGTTAGCCTGAAAAGAAAAGTCATTTGAACCTGAAGATCAGAACGCTGTAAGGGCAGCATTTGCTTTAGAATATTTGATGCTTGTTAGGCTCTGCCTGTGAGCAGGGGGAGGCTGGGGCAGCTCTCTCCCGTCTCCCCTCGCCGTCAGCAGCACTGCGCTAAATAATTCAAACGCCGTTGTTACTCACATGAAAACTGGAAAGGTCTCCCCCCGAGCCCGCACTGTCTCACGCGCTCGCCGTAGAAAAGCCCATACTGGATTTTGCCAATAAACTTCTCCAGCTCCTGGCCGGTGGCGTTGACGAGCAGGGCTCCCGTCTTGCAGAGTATCGTCCCCTTCACCCACAGCTGTGTGCCCACGGCCGCCGCCGTCCCCAGGGCACAGGCGAAGCTCAGCACCCCGGCGATGCAAAAGATGATTTTCTTCTGCTGAGCTGGCATGGTGGCATGCGAAGTCCTCTAAGGGATGCAGCTTTCAGCAAGGCAGAGACGAGGTCTTCATCAGCAGGGCGAGCAGGAGCGCTGCCCAGAACAGAGCCCCGGGCGCCCAGCCAGCCCTGCTGGTGGTGGGAACCCGCTCCTGAGGGACCTTGAGCAGCCACCTCCACCAGGCACAGGTTCCCTGAAAGATGCTGAAAAGGTTTATATCTTACCCGTCCCCTCCCATATCGCTCCAGCTCGCACACCGATGTTTTTAAGTAAGCTGGAAAACAGAGCAGTTTGTGGAGTGTTTCAGTGCATCCTCCGTGTCACTTGATAACAAGGGTTTAAGATGACAGAAGGAGCCTCTCTGTAATTTGATGATTGCTCTGCTCTTCCCAGCCCCCTGTCTGACTGGGTGAGTGGGGGGTTTCAGAGACAGGCTTAGTTGCTGCCTCCAATTATCTGCTCTCCAAAAAGGAAGTTTTCAGAAGGTTTTATTTTTCCAGGTTTTCCCATAGAGCTAGCAATGCTGAGCTGCTCTTTTTTCTGGTGTGTGTGGTTTTTCTTTTTTTCTTTTTTTTTTTTGGGTGGTTGTTCCTACCACAATGGCACAGGTAACACACAGGTCCCTGGCTGAGCCAGGAGGCCCCTTTGCAGTATTTGGTTGCATGTGGGGGCTTCCTTTTCCCTGCAAAGGTGTTCCCTGAAAGGCCAGTGTGTTTGTTATGTATTTATTGCATTGTTTTGGCTACTGTAGGCCATTCAGACAAATATTTCAATTCAGGTTTTAAACACACAGAAATTTTCTCTTACTTGTTTACAGAAGACTCAGTCTGCCCGAGTCTGGGTGGTTTGTTAACTGGATGCATATCTATTGCAGGAATGCTCTTCAGGTGGTTTCAGAGTATTGTATCAGTTTGGCTTAAAGACCGAGTCTGGTTTAACTACGTATGTTTTAAGACAACCTTGGAATTAAAATGAAGCAGGGCTGTGTAGAGACAAATGATTTTTTTTGCTTAAATAAAGCTGTGGTTCGTGCTGTGATCGTTGTATGTAACCAAAAGATGGCACATTGCTGTATCGTTGGGGTCTGTGACCAGTGAACTTGAACTGCACACAGTGCTGAATCCATACAGGTTTGGGGAAATGCGTATTTTTAAAGATGGTTTTGAATATTTTACTTGAGTAGAATGTATTTATTGTTCCCTGAAGAGGGACTGTCATGTTTTAGTATGATTATCACCAGCACAATAGCAGTGAAAGCAACAGACTTGAACGTGTGCATGTAAAAGTGACTGTGTCCTAGGAGGAATTTGATGGGGTGGGGAGAATTTATTGCATTTATCTGGTTTGCTGACTACTTTTTCTAGTTTTCTGACAGTCTTTCCATATGGAGTAGTAGTTTATGCCACGAAAAAATTCCATAGTGTTCTGAATGAGCCAAGGTGTTTCAGAATCCCTCAGAAAAGCGTCAGTGGTGACCCAGGAGCAGCCAGTGCCGAGGGGGCTTTGCCCCACAGCGTTTGGCTGTTCCTTGCAATAGGCCGGGCAGTGGCTGGTGGTGTGGAGACAGCAGAGATGAGATCGGGCTGGAGATGATGCTGTGCATAGAGAAGCTGGAAATCAGAGTGAAAAATTGTCCTGGAGTTTGCCCTGGAGTAACTTTTTCTTGGAACATCCATTTTCAGCTATGGATCCTGGCGGCATTTGTTTGAAAACAATTCAGTTAATATGCGTTTTGACAGGCAGTACAAGTCCCTCTCTAACTCCAGCTGTGAATTCTGCAGGAAACAGTAAGGAGGCATTTGACAGGATCTGTTTGTGTTTGCACAGTAACACAATGTTACTTTCTGGACTGTTAAAATAATATTTCCCGGTGTCTGGGGTACTGTGTTTATCAAACAAGCACGGGAAAAGGAATTCATGCTTCCTGATGTTAAAGATGGGCAGTTCTAGAAAAGAAGGTCTCCTAAAATGAGCTTTTTGACAGGTTTTTGTAGCATCTTCCCTTTTCTAGAGCATGTGAAGCAACTAATGGGTTATTTCTTTCCCTCAGATAATTAACTGAAAATGTGAAACTGAGGTTTCTGATGATCACAGAAAATATTTTACCGCAAATGCTGCGTGCTCTACCACAACGCATGTTGCTTTGAATGTATGACAATAGCAAAGGAGACACTCCAAATCACAAGATAAAAGGAGAAACAAACATTTGTTTCTTCCCTCAGAAGCAGTAGATTTCCCACTTCATGGTAAAATCACGCTAGAAGCAAGACTTAGGCGAATCGCTGTTCAAGGTCAAGCTCAAAAACCAAAAAGAAGTAACCAAGGAATATGGTAAAACTGCTGCTGTGACTGGGTGTGACAGAGGTAAGGGATGACACTGGCCTGAGCGCCTGGATGCTCCTTTTGGGAGCAATACATCACGCAGCACCAGGGACCGTTTCACAGCCTGTTGCAGCCTCAGGTCTTGCCTGACAGTTCCATCCCGTTCACAGGAGAAGAGCATTCCTCTTCAGCTTACTCAGCTTGCTCAAGTCCCTGCTCTCACCCTGTATGTCCGAGATGCTACCAAATCTGCTGCTGTTTTTCCCTGTAATGTTGGAAATGACTGCCCTTCTCTGCACTGGCTCAGACAGGCTCTGGAGACCCTGGTTGTCCCCATTGCTGTAGCTCCTCTCTTGTGGGCTGGCTGCCTGGGGCCTTCTCCTTGGTGAGGAGAGATGCTGCTCCTCCCTGCCTTCTGCCCTGTATCAGGTTCAGCTCCTTCGTCCTGTGTCCCCATGGGAGTTGGGACAGTTGCAGAGCAAAGCTGCACCCCAGGACCTCTCCACACATCCTGGCTGCTCCTTCTCTTTGTCTTGCTTTTTGCTCCCAGTTTTTCTCCAAGTCTATTGCTGATGGGATGTTTCCATTCCTGACCCCCTAAATACCTATTTCTCCCTTCAGGCCTGCATAAAATGAAAAAAAGATAAAGGAAAGACTGTTGTGGTTGTTTAGCTTATTAGAAAAAAAGGTAAGGTGAGGCTATATTATCAGACAGTCTTGACTGGATACTGAGCTATACAGGGGTCTTGTCTCTTTTGCTGTACTTGTGCAGTGGCATGACAGTCTTGGGAGGCTTTTCCACCCATGCCATTACTTTGTGGAGATCTTGGTACTCTTCTTCCCTGTTTAATGTGGTGTTACCTGCTCCTGTGTAGCTGTTCCTGAAAAGGGTTCATTTAAATTTTTGTTGATGCACTTTCTCCTCAAATTTTCTCTCAACCACTAACTTTAAAAACCCTAAATTTAAAGGAATAGACTATAATACCTCTCGGCCCAAGTTACTGCAGTGTTGTATGGTGATTAGCTAATAAATTTCACTTTTCATTGTAAGTACAACATGATGTTGTGTGAGCACTAGGGGTGATGTATAAAATGCTGCCATCCATGTGACTTTGGTCACAGCTGGAGGTGCTCAGCTCCTGCCCAGGGTGAGCAGCACCATGTCCCGCTCTGGTTCACTGACTCTGCGTTTGGCAACAGATGCAGGTCAACAGCGCACGAGGTGAACAACCACTGTGGAAAATGCACTGAAATAAATATTTTTTTTGATGGGAGCAAATGCCCATTAAGTGAGGAGTGGTTACGAACCCCTCATTTTTTCTCCCAGAGATGCCTAAGCCCCAGTTTATGATACTTAAGGGTAAATATGCAATGGGAGGTATAGATAGATGAAGAACATACGTGAACCTGGAAAGCAGTAATAGCATACATTTCTCACAGAAATTGACGTGTCCTGTGCCAGCTTGATCTTTGGCAATCACTGCAGTCAAACAGACACTTTATTTTTAATTTAACTGATTAAATTTGTTCTATGGTAAGCACAGAGTAGAAAAAGATTTTAGGACCTCCAAAAGTGCCGCCAAGTTTTGTAAAAGATTTGGATTCTATAACTCTTACAGATGAAAACTGCTGTATATCCACACCCATGTAACAACTCATGATATATGAAGAATTGATGTTGGTTACATTCTGCTCCTTTCCACCATGTTACAACTGCTGTAGAGTTGATATCAATTTACCAGAAAGGCCATCGTTGGTTGTAGAAATGTTCAGGATGTAAGCACCAGGAGTGATGACTTCACAAAGACCAGTAACTGAACCGAGTACTGTAGTGATGGATAGTGCAAATCTATAGCCAGATCTCTAACCCTGATCTATGGACTTCATGGGGCCAGTCTCTGCTGGGACACTTGCACTGCAGAGGTGCTGTAAAATGCAAGCGAATCAACAGAGAACAGCAAGTGCCACAATGAGATTGTCAGACCATTCTGCATGACAAAAAACACCAAAAGACTAGGATCTATCCTAGTCTTGTTTAAGTACATCAAGATGTGTTTGACAAAGTCCCTGGAATATAATGTAATGATATTATCTTAAAATATGCATGATACTAATCTTCCTGAAGCCAGGGATCACAACACTGATCTAGTGTGCCAGTGTAACTTACGAAAAGCTCTGAAGCAATTTTATTTGCTGGTGGAGTGAAGGGAAAAAGCTGAAAAACACTCCTGGTCCCTGGATCATGTCCTTGGATCATATGTGAGGTCTGATAAACCTGTCAAGGAAGGCATCTCAGAGCTAGAGTTTGAAGTTTGAAGGTCTCAGGCTTGTTGAGCCTTGCCTTTGGTGAACAACACAGTGCGATGTCATGGAAGATAATTGAGTTACCAAAAGTGACAAAGATTTAAATAGAAGATGTATTAACAAATATGAGACACTGTAGGGCATTACTATCCTACTTTATTGTTATCACCCAGTTCAGCCTCAGCTTTTAAGTGATCTGTGGTTTGATTAGATAATTGCTTAGACACAAAGAAATGTGATTTGGCTGTATTTCCTATTCTTGTCCATACTAAGTTCGAACATAAGCTTATTTATAGAGCACTGTTGTTAATTTTATTTGGACTTGGAAGATTAGACAGTTGGTTGCAAGTATTTCCAAAGCACCTCGTGTTTGTAACGTCCTGGAGATGTAGCACAAGGATGGAATCTGGCACAAATAATGGATAGAAAGTGGGGGAAAAAAGAAAAGTTTTCATGCTTGTTTACTGTAATGCTAATAGAGGAATGTACCTACCACTCCAATACCTAAGGAGGTGGCACCTATACCGAGAGGGGAAAGTGTTCTGCCCAGCAGGAGGCTAATTACAGGCTGTGATGGGGACAGTAGCCCCGTTTCAGGAAGGTGGGCACGTACGGGCCACCCACCTGCACGCTGGAAAAAGGGGGAATCCTGAAGCTTTAATGTCGAGCTACTTTTGTTTCGGGAGATCCGTTCATCAGAAACCGCACCGGCGCTGGCGGCGCGTTTCCCGTCCCGCTTGGCCGATCCACGGGTACCGAGCGGCCCCTGGTCCCCGGGAGCATCCTCGGGGGTGGGGGGAGCAGAGCTGCGTGTCCCGGGAGTGGCGACCGAGAGGAGATGGCCCCGGTGGCCCCCCAAGGGCTACCCAGGGCTGGCTGGGGCAGGGCGAGGGGAGAAGGCGAGGTGGAAGATGGGGG
>NW_015090872.1:3604804-3611841 GCF_001431845.1 Calidris pugnax | reverse complement strand
TGTTCTGCGGGGCGGCGGGGGCGGCGGCCCCGCTCACCGCTCCCTCGGCCTCGGCGCCCTCCCCGCGGCCCGGCCGGCGCCCGGGCTCGCCCTGCGGGGCGGCGGTGACGGGAGAGGGGCCGGGCCGCCGGCCGGGCTACCTGCCCTGAGGGGCGGGGGCCCGTGAGGGACACCCCCAGCTTCTGAGGGTCACGGCCATCTGCCCTGAGGGGCCCCTGGCCCGTGAGGGACAGGGACCCGTGAGGGGCACCCGCAGCCCGTGACAGCCACGGCCATCTGCCCTGAGGGGCACCCTTGGCCCATGAGGGGTCGAGCAGAGGGTGAGAGGTGCCACTGGTTGGGGTGAGCATGGGTCTGCTGAGCTGCCCACCCGTGTTCCTGACCTGACGGCAGGGACGGGTGGTTGGAGGAATGAAAGGTCTGGAGGGTTTTGGAGGTCAAAACCAGAGGACAGGGCTGAGCGGGGCTGTAGCTCGTACTCTTGCGTCAGACTGTCGCTGTTGTACTTCTGGGTACCATGATCAAACCCATGGAGACCCACCATCGGTTGGTGCTGGGGGTGAGTGTGTAGTTCAGGCAAGCGCTGTGACATGGCTGGCATGTCCTGCAAAGCTACAGGGTTGGTTGTAGGCTCTCCCCATCCCAGCTTCCCAGTCTTGCTTCTGGGCCACCAGCCCTCCAGGGGTGGGTGGAAGAAGCCTCTGGTTGGGTTTTGTGACTGGAGTGTCTCCTGGAAAAGTCAGTGGGTCTCTGAGATTTGCCTGATGTCCTGGGCTGTGACTCACTCGTCCACGAAGCTGTGTGCGCCAGATATCCCTGTCTGTTGTGTGCTTGGTCTGGGATGTCCTCCTCTTCTGGTGTTCCTCGCCGTCTTCTGTCCCAGTGAATTGGTACTTGTGGAAGTTGTCAGTTTGATGTGTCTAGAGGATGGAGAACTGAGCAAGTACGGCAGGGCAGATATGCAGGGTTCTTCTCACTGTGCTCTCTTCCTGGTCAGTTGCCTTCTTGTGAGGCTTCCAGAAAGGAGTCTAATGAAGGATAATCTGTTAGCTGTGTACGAGCATCATCACCTGGTTCACGTAGGCTGAGAAGCACTCATGAGAGAGTGACTGTTGGTCAGTGCTGGTTGAGAAGGGCTTGGACACCATGCCGTAAAAGATGTCTATTCAAGTCCATTACTAATCCTTAGAGAAACAGCTCAATTTTTTGACCTCTAGCATCTTTCTGTCTTTTCACCCTTACGCCGCTACTCATCACGCTTACGGACTTGATGATTACGGTGCCTAGAAATATTTCTCTCATGTGTATTTTTCACACGTGATTGTGACCAGGCTTGCAGAACTGCCTCTGAACTCAGCCATGACAATGTATGGAGATGAATTTTTAGCTCTGGACTGTTGCATATTTTTAGTCAGGTGGTGGATTGATTCTTACAGGCACATTTATAAATACACAGCCAGTTACAATAAGAGTGGAAGTGGCAAGTGCCCAGATGGTTAATATTTAAAATATGTTACACGGGTGCATTAGTAAGTAGGAGATAACTGCAACAGGGTCGTAGCGTAATTGATTGAAGTGTAGCTTGGGGAAAGTCTTCATTCCAGGTGTGTGTGGGCAGTGTTGGTGCACTGGGCATTTACAGGACACAGTCCTGTCTTGTTCCAGCCTTTGGGTTGGGGAAGCCTGTCTATCATTTGAAAAAGGAGACAAATCTGGAGTTTCAGGTCCTAGTAGAGGTGGGAATGGGCTGTCTGGTGACGTTGCTGTGGCCAGCTGTCACCCTGTGCCTTTCCAAATTCCCTCTCTGCTAGGAGCCAGCACCTCCAAGCACCCTGGGCTCTCATGCTCCAGAGCCACTTCACCCAAGTGCCAGGTGGAAATCTGCAGCCTTTGCAAGGTCCCCCCATGGAAGCCTTGGGGTGAGGCTTAGCCCTGTGCCCTGTGCGCAGAATCCCCGCTGCAGAAATAAGGGGGTGGCAGAGGCGAAGTCTTCAAATTGCATAGCACAGGTCTTCTGCTTGAATGCACTCACCTGCTGGAGCTGCTTTCAGCACCTGATACTGTTTTAAGAAAGAAAGATTGTGAGGAATTAGCTTTCCTCGTCTTTCTGTAATGTGTTTTCTGTGAACCTTGGGCAGTGCTTTGCACACAGTTTCTCTGTATCCCTGCCACTGATGGTGGAGCAAAAGGCAGGTTTGGAAATCATGCTCTGGCAGGAGCATCTGAAGGCAGGTGTTAGAATCAAATTTTTTTTCGTAACACTTCCTGTGCTCTAAATTGTTACTGTCTCCCTAAGATGGATCAAATATAATGCAAATTGTGTCTGTTACAAGCCAAAGATAAAAACACTGAATACTGTATCATCAGGGCCAGAACATCACAATTTTACCTGTAACGTTTTTAACTTCAGTTGAATTCGGTTTCAAAGCACAAAAAAGCACAATCAACATCATTTTATGCTGAGAAATAGCCTTCAGGCAGAAGAAATTTCATTGCCTTCTCCACACGTAGTGGTTTTGACCCTTCCAAGGCTCAATTCTCCAATGTCTACAACTACCAGTAGCCCAGACCACCTTCTCACCAGTAGGATGGGTAAAGACGTTGAAATTCCTGTCAGAGAGACCTCTCTGGTATTGTCCCCCTGATGCCGGTTGGGAATTGAAAGACAAATCTTCTTGCTCTCGGCATCTGTTAGTAACATGGCCAGTATGTCATCGTCTTCATCTCCAGCAAAAGTTGCTTCTGTCTGTGGTTGGCTGTTGGGTTGGGCTAATCATTGTTTGCGACTTCTGAGCTGTTGATTTGGAGTGGGTAATGCTTCTCTAAACATCATTATTCCTCTCCTCATCACGAAATATAGCTTGTTTAGTAGTCTGTAACTCGCACAGTATTTTATACTGTCTCTTTGAGGGAGTTATTTTTTCACCTCGTTCAAACCAAGCCCAACACAGTAGAAGGCTTGTGCCGCAGCAGCTACACCACAGGTTGAACCTTCCTGCAGAGCGTTTGGGTCTTCAAGCTAAGGCTATGGTTGCTCCAAGCTGCTGAAAGTGGGTGCCCTCTTGTAATAAAGAGACAAAAAGCAAAAGATGGAACATGCGAGAGGATCTAAATGTAATGATCGGTTAAAAAGATCCAAACTCTTTCATGAGTTTAATATGAACTTCTTTTAAATTTCTCTGTTGAAGGAAATTTTGCAGGTTAGGGAGAAAATGAATGCTTTTCAAAAATTCCATGTTTTGAACTGTCAAATAGTGCTGATATAGCTCTATACATTGTTTGCTCAGCTTAGATGTCAGAATAAACTGACCAGTTCCTGTTTTTTCCAAACGTTTATACATTATTAGCTTTCTGCTTCTCTCTTAGCGGCTTGGTGCTGGAGTAAGCAAGGGTAGCTGGAGTACTAAGGAAGCAGGAGAATGCTGAAGTTGAAAGAGCTCGCTCCTATTCATTAAAAGCAAGTTAATATGGAATTATACAGTCCAGAGCTCCAATAACAACGCCTCAATGCTTGATCCTAACAGTCGGTCATTTGTTCTTGGTCTAGATTTGACTGCCCTGAGTGCAGCCGGCTGGGTCAGTGCTACAGGTGGCCTCCTCTGAGCACACTTCGCAGGAGTCACAGCTGTGATGGAGTGGACACGCACAGATTTAAGTTGGGGTCTGACTTATGGCAGAGCCAATGATGCTCGGGTCCTGCAAACGTTGGCCTGAACTTGTTGGGCTTTCCTTCTGTAGAGATACCCATCTGTACCTGGTGTGTTCAGAAGCGGAGTGCTGCAGATACGTTGGTGGGTCTTAAATATCCCCCACGAAACAATTGAAATCCTTTCTGAAACGAATTAACGCAATTGGGGCTTTAATGTTCGTTTGACTACTTAAAATTGCGAGAGGGTTTTAAGCCTTGATTGGGCTCGCTTGGGGCCCTGCTTGACATTTTGAAAGGAAGCTTGACATCCCTGCGGGAGCCCGGCGGATCCGGCGCGTTGTGGCGCAGAGCGCGTCACTTAGTGACAGCAGCGCGCGGGGCTCCTGTGCCTGTCAGCGGGGGAGCAAACCAAGCCGAGGGAAAGGATGTTTAACCCTGGGACATTCAGTATTGTGCAATTCAGCTGTGCTGGTGGCCGGGAAACTTTCCCCTCTGCTAGGGGGACAGCTGTGCTCTTAGAAATTGACCCCGAGCCCTTAATGGAGCTGGCGTAAGCGAGACGTAATGAGACCTCCCGTGAACATCCATTTTATTGTTAATTTGTTTGAAAAGGTATCTGTGTGCATTGTGTTCGCAGATGACATGGCTTTTCATTTCTAGTTGGTGTTTGGTTATGCAACTGTCCTATGTTCCCTGTTTAGAATTTCTGAACTGCTGCTGAAGGCAGGGAGAAATCTGAGCTAATAATCTGAGCCAGACAAAACCAAAACACTGATGTGTTTGTGTTGTCAGTCCATCCTCAGCTTGTTCCTACAGTGGTGGTGGATATAGCAGTACAACATACGGTTCTTAGTTATTTTCAGCATAATGATATCTAGACGGCTTTTTTCAAAGGAGGAGAAGTTTAAAGATAACAGAACTGGGGTCATCGGTGGAAATGGCACTAATAGTAACATATATCTCCATCTGTTTGCCATTTACCTTTTATTTATTTGCTTATAATATCTTTGATCACTTTCATCTCTGCCTTTAACTGTGTTTTCAAGGCTGTCTTGGGGATAGTGTGGGTGGAGGAGTGTTCCAGCACTTCTTGTTGATTTCATTTAAAATTCAGATGAGGCTTGCTAACTTCATAAACCCTAGAGAGCTTAGATGTCTTCTAAATACATTACTGTCTTCTGTGTTACTCCCAAACTTTGCGAAAATACTGAAAAGCGAAATGCATTGCACAGAGTAGGAGACTAAGCTGAATGGCAGCTTCTGGGTTGCTGGTTTTGGGGAGAGATGTTGCCCCAAACTAGTAACAAAGTCTTCTGGTAAAATATGACATTCTTAACTTTATTTCTCCTGTTTTATTTGCTTGGTGCACAGCAGTCGCTTGTTGTTTTCATAGGTTATTTCACAGTTGTCTTGGGGATTGTTCTGGTATCTTGCCCCTACAGACCCAAGTGGTTTATGGACCATTTGAGCTTGAGTACCTTTGGGGGCAAGTAACTGATTTGGTGGGGGAAACAAACAAGCCGAGTTCCCTTTCATCTGGTGTAGGTAAACCTCAGTCTGACAGACGGATCCTGAATAAGTAAATGAACTGCACAGCCTCCATGGAAGAATATTAGCTTTGGTAAAGATACGGCGTGAAAAAAAACCAAGCAACAGGGAAGGATGGGGCAAAGGTGGGACTCATGTAGGAAGTTTATATTCTGTATTTGTGAAGATTCGGTTGTGTTTGCACCTAATGCTACTGACCCCACTTCTGTCTATTCTGTGCTCTTGCTGCAAATATGATCCAGCTAAGTAAATACCCGTACACAGCAAAATGAAGGTGTGTTGATACTGTAGCAGGAGTGTAGTAATATTTCCGCTGCAAAGGTAAATCCAGAAGAATTGGGTTTAGTTGCAACAGAAACAGATGTTTACTTGAAATTGTTTCTGCTGGAGGTGGTCTCTCCTATTTCAGTAGATATTCTCAAACAATTGTTGTGGGGCCACAATCTGAAATAGTAACATTTTAAACTTCAACAAACAGTGATGCAAAAACTTGTCTGTGCTGGGGGAAGGGACGTGTGGGTTTGGCTGTAATGAGGGGTGTTCTGTTGTGGAGCCCCGCAGGTTGCCCCAGCAGTCCCAGAGTATCTCAAGGAGAGGAGGATGTGCTGCTCTCCCTCCAACAGTCAGGATGGCTGGTGACTTCCACCACTTCCATGAGGAAGATTTAGGGCTGGGTGCTGGGGGTTTTACAGGGGCTGCCAAGGCCTTGTTTCCTGCTACCCTTCTCACAGGAAGCAATGCTCTTGCAGCAAAACAAGTGCCATCCTTATCAAGGTATGGCCTGGAAGCCTGTAGTAAGGTGAGCACTTAATGGGGACTGGAGGGTAGGAGCGTCATCGTGTTCCCCTTCACTGAAATCCCCTGAATGTGCAAAGTGCTTTGAGGATTCAGGCGAATGCAGAGTGTGACATACTAGCAAATACATAAATTTTCTTTATAAAAACATGCTTTTCGGAATGATGTGACTTCTTAAAATTGCCATTTAATTGTTTACCCTTAAAACACTGTTTGCAGGATGAACTTACTGCAGTGAACGTAAAGCAAGGCTTCAGTAATCAACCTGCCTTCTCTGGAGATGAGCATGGATCTGCTAGAAATATTGTCATTAATGCCTCAAAGGTAAGACAGAGCTTTTCAGTCTGATTATACTCATTGAACTTGGAACTAAGCTGGCAGTGGTTGTATTTGTTTCTTGACTGCTTTGCTTTCTAGTTGGAAGTCTTCATATTTAAGTTAATTACAGAACTAATTTAAGAACGCTGAGCTGTGTTTCTGCTACCTAGTGTTATCAGTCTTCAGAGGAAAACACGGATGCCAAGAGGAGAATTTAACTAGCACACTTCATTGTAGAAGAGGCATTAATTTTTGCTCTTGTTCTTTTATTTGCTTCACTTACAAAGACAGTAGTGATTCCTTCCCTGAAAGTCCCTAGTGTTTACATGTCTTTAACTTGCTTTGGCCTTGTATTTGTTTCATCAGGCTGTTTTCTGCCAGGAGAAACTGGTCACTGTGGTCCAGGTGTCTTGGAAAAATATTCTTGGATTGTTTAGTGAAATTTAGCTTGGCTCTCCTGTGCTTGGTTTGTTTTTTTTTTGAGAGTGAAAGAAGTGTGAGATACAAAAGAGCAATAAAAATCACTAAAATATTAGTTACTATCCCCCAAATTGAAAATAATAGCTGTTTAGGAAAAAACTCCATCCCATATACCTCTGAGGGATCTGTCCAGATTCACGTAGTCTCTCTTTTTTTTTTTTTTTTTTTTTTTTTTTTGGGAAAGGAGGAAACAAAAAAAAAAAAAAAAAAAAAAAAAAAAAAAAGTTCTAGGAAAAATATTAAACCC
>NW_015090872.1:3505020-3604380 GCF_001431845.1 Calidris pugnax | reverse complement strand
CCTGTTACCACAAAGTAAGCTCTCATTCTAAAGGTGGTAGGATCTACATCCGCAAAACAGCGTTTTTTTTTTTTTTTTTTTTTTTTTTTTTCTGTTGGGAAAGCAGGAAGCAATAATTTTGAAGCAGAATGTTATTAAGAAGCTTATAAAAATGCTTTCAGACAAAATAATTATCTGTGTTTGACTTTTAAAATACATAACTTTATACAGCTTATTGGAAAATGTGATTTTAGTTATACAGTGATGCTCTTTTATTTTAGCAGAAGAAGAGATACAAGTAAATGATAAGGTTGCTATTGTTGAAATGTTAAAGGTTTTCCTGTTACATTCTTCTGATTTTGTTGTCTGGAATTGCTACCTGCAGGCCCTTTCTGTCTTCTGTTTTAATTATTCCTGTTTTGACTATCGAACATAATTGCTTGAAAAGTAAAACAGAAATTTGTAAAGAAGTGCTTATAGTTATTTGGAAGGTTTAAGTGTAGAATTACCAAAATAATCTCCTAAAAGCTTTTAATAGATTTTAAAATTGCCCAACTATGATACATTCATGAGAAAATCAAACATTTTATTCTTACTGTCAGGCCAAAAAATTAATTTCTATTATAGTCATTTTGAGAAGTAAATAAGCTTACATGGGAAGTAAAACCTCTATTGGGCTTTTTTCTACTGTTTTGGGATTGAAAGTACCGGGGAAGCAAATTTTACAAGGCTTTTCATTCTGGAGGTATTGAGTGGTAGCGGAGGAGTTTTGAATGGAAGTCAGAACACTTCCTAGCTTACCCAAATCTTTGAAGTTTTGCCTGCTGTAACTGATGACAGAAAGACAATGAATGTGGTTCTTGTGGCAGTGTAGTTTGTTCTAAATAAATGTGAAAAATGTGTGTTTACATACCTTATGCCATGTTGAAGTGTGGAAGGGGAGGAAAGTTCTGAGACACCCTTGGAACCACTGAATTGTGGCTTAAATCCGAGATGCCCATCTGCTGGAGGGATGTGGCTCTGGGCATTCACAGTGACCCATCTTGAATGGGAGCTGCATCTCTGGTGTCACTGGAGCCTGGTTGTCTTTGGCTTGGTTTTGCTGATCTTCAGCTTCTACAATGATAATGTAGATGTGTTGCACGGGTGCTTAATATGATAAATGCCCATCTCCTCGCTGCAGGGAATGAACGTGTAATCGCACTAGATTGATAGCCTGGACTGGAGTGATGACTATACTTATTTGGGTGGAAATCCTTTGTGCATGAATGTATGATAGATGCTTGCTTACTGGGTTGTCATATATGTTTTGCCTTTTTTTCCCCACCAGATTGGCGCTTACTTTAGCAGCATATTAGCGGAAAAGCTAAAACTTAACACTTTCCAGGACACAGGAAAGAAGAAACCACAAGTAAATGCCAAAGACAACTACTGGCTGGTTACTGCTCGGTCTCAGAGTGCAATTCACAACTGGTTCACAGATTTAGCAGGAAGTAAACCACTGACTCTTTTAGCAAAAAAGGTATCAAAATACTCCTTCCTCTTTTTCTTGGATATTGGGCTGTACTGAATTGGGCCCTAAGAATAGGGTGGTGTTTCTGAACATGCTGGATGTGGAGCGGTGCTGGAGGCAGCTGCTGCTGTGCAGTGTGTTCCCTCTTTGCAAGGAGGAGGGTACCTGGGCAAAAGGGAACTTCTGATCTAGCTGGTAAAAACTTCCTTTGAATGACTGTATTTTAGCTCAAGCACACATATCTTGCTGGCAGCCAGATTCTTTGCCTGTACGCTTCACTTCAAAGGTCTCTTTGCCAAGCAAAGGAACAGTTTACAGAAATTCTTATGTCTGGTAAGGAGATAATCGGCTAGGAAGTCAATGCATTCTTAAAAGGACTTGCCTGCTAACTCCAACCCCTTTGTGTGCTCTTCACGTTTAAATTTGTATTAACAATCTTTGTTAAACAGTCTTATTAGTTGCATTCTTGATTAAGTTTCCAATTAAGAAGAAGAATTCTTGCTGCTTCGTGGCAGTCTTTGTATAACTGGAAAAGGCAATTCTGAGCTATCTCTTTGGATACTGCATGCTGTTAAGAACAGCAGTACAAGATAAATATGAAGTGGTCATTAAAACTCATCCAAGGTGGTGTCTAGAACACAGTAACAAAGGTGCTGTTATTCGTGCCTTTCTTTCCTGAAGCTCTGTGTACAAGCAGCTAATCTTATGGTGTCTGGGAGTTATTCTGAGTGTAAATTAAACTGAAATAGGGAACTCTTATTCCAAGACTATTGAGCATAAATGGATGAAAGTAACAGAAGGTACAAGTTTCACCAGTTTTTGGTCTGTTGCTACGCAGCTGGTGAAGAACGTGTGCTCTTTGGTGGCTCTGTTGCTGGCAGAAAAACAAGAGCTTTGCTGTGGCAAGCATGCTGCCACCTTAAGTTTCCCCCCAAATTTCTGAGACATTAACTTTGTGACTAGAAGCGCTAGAGAGATTTCTTTTATTATTTAAGTTTTTTTGTTTGTTTGTTTTTTTTAAATAACCAGACTTCTAAGCCTGCTGATAACAGTAAGGAAGCATGTTAAGAACACTGAAACTGATTGTGCGAAATCCGTAGCTTGACCACTGAAGAGCATTGCAGGAAAGGGTCAATGCTTTGCTGCTCTCTTCAGCATTGGCACATCTCTGTTCTCCAGGCGCTCTGTTGGAAAGGTGGATATGCCTGAAGGAGTAATGAGGATTTTTTGATAGGGGACAGTGAGTGTAGCATTTGTGCCTCTGCTCCCTTCTGTCTCCACTGGGTATGAAATGACTTGTTCTCATGTATGTCACTTTAAAAATGCATTTTAACATTATTGTACTTTATGCAGAAAGGTGTAAGGATTGCTGTGATCAAGTAGGGTGATTCTTTACCTGGAAGTCTTGTGGGACCAGTCCTGTTGTGTACGTGGCCAGTGCAGGCAGTATTAGCTGGCCAGGCTGTGTTGTTTCCTGGTGCACTTGAGTTATTATGGACTTCTCTGAACCAGGGACACCAAGGAAACTGGCAGTAATTGAACCCTTGCCCAAAACCTTGATATATCTCCATTTTCCAGAGGTTCTGAGGATCAACTTGCAGGACTGTTTCTACACTTTGGGTCTCTTTGTGTCGAGAGGTGTGCTAGTGGCCCTGTAGGCATTTCTGAGCAAGGAAAGGATGCTCCTGGTGAAACCTGGGAAAAGTCTAGGGCAGTATCTCTTTTTTTGAAACAGGTCTTTGAGTTTCTGTGTCTGGACAACGGGAGTGTCAGCGTAGTGGGTTCCTAGGTTGATGAAGAGGTCTGCTGCTCTCCAGGTAGTGCGGGGTTGAGCAGAGGAGGCCTGGGCTAACCCACAGGTGCCAGCTGCTGTTTGGACTATAAGTGTGCTATAACTTGCTTCCTGTTTCATTTCAGGTTCCTATTCTCAGTAAAAAAGAAGATGTTTTTGCTTACTTAGCAAAATATTCTGTGCCACTGCTGCGAGCGGCATGGCTGATCAAAATGACATGTGCCTACTATGCTGCTATTTCTGAAGCTAAAATCAAGAAACGCCAGGCCACTGACCCAAATATTGGTAAATAAACATCTCTAATGTCTAAATGCATAATAAGAGCTGAAGGGGCCTGCTCCTCTTGTTCATGGTTTTGGTGTTACTAGGTGTCCAGAGCGGAATCTTTGTAGTGGGAAGGGGAATAAAAATTCTTTTAAGTCAGTTTCGCTTATAAATGTATGTCGAAGAGTACAAAGAGCATTGAGGAATAAATACTGCCCTGTTGGCTGCTTCTCCTCCCAGCTGATTCCTCCCTAAATCTCCAGGTGCAGCATCTGAGGAGATGACTGTGCCACATCTTCACCACCAACACTGGTCTCTCTGGGCTTGGCAGGAGCGGCAAGGGCTGTGCTAAGATAAACATTACCAGGGAATGAACAGAACTGCTAATTTAGAAAGCCTGGGATGAAATGTGAATTTCAAAGCTTATTTATTAGACCATAGGTGGCAATGTATTTATTTTAAGTACTAACCTTAAATGATACTGTCTGGCATCAAGCCAACGGGCCAAGCAGTGACCACCTTTAAGGTGTTCAAAGGTACTTTAACTGTTAGCAAAGTTGTAGTTTTACTCTCAGTTTACATATGCTACATACAGCTCTTCTGCTGTCTGGAATGAACATTTTCCTTCTTTATCCTCAAAATAACTGTGCTCAGAACAGACAATTTCACTGCTGTTTAGCAACATCTCTGTACTGCTGTGAGAAATGTCTGCTTCTTCCTGCCAGCTCATTCAGGTGTTTCTTTCAAACTTTGCTTTGCGTGTTGGGTTTTTTAAAATTATTTGTAGGTTCGTGACACTCACTAGTTTTCACTCTGAGTTCCTAGTTAAATCCCCCCAAATCTATTTTCTAGTAAATATCTGATGTTGGTTCCTTGGTCATAGTTTTAAAAATATTGTAAAAAATCAGTCTGATTTTTAGAGACAGAGAGCAAGGGGGATGCAATGTGTGTGGCTGGCAAGAAGAAAAAGAGACACCTGCCCAAATACCAACTCAGGTTGGTGCCTCCATTGATGTATGGATCAGGCAGTGAGAGCAGGCTGATTGCTTTCCTAATTTGTTGTGAGAAGCTCTGCTAGTGATAGTAGAGCATCTGTGGCTCTCCCAGGGGGGACTGGAATGGGGATGCTGGGCACCAGGACGGGGGTGTACTGATGAGGGTGTAGTTAAAACAAGCACCCTCTCTCTTGGTTGTGTGAGAGTGGGGGGGAAAGGGAAGTAAGAAGGAGGTAAGGAAAGCTGAGATTGTTCACTTTGTTGTGATAAATTGATCTAGACCTAGTTTGCTCTGGCTGGGAGTAGTAGCTCTTTAAAATAAAAGGAGTTTATGCTTCCTGGGAAGGTGCAAGGTGGTGGTGTGCATTGTGGAGTAGGCAGGTACTGCTGGTCTGCTCTGGGCTGGCACCACGGTGGCACCCCCTTCACAGTGAGAGTGAACGAAGCCAGGAAGAGTGTCTGAGGTGCCCCTGACTTTTATCAGCGAGTATTCTGGGGTAGGTTACTGAAGATTACATCCTCTGTACAAATTCTCTGTTTTGCAAACAGTGTTGAGAGCTTTTTGGGAAGTAGCTTTTTGCTACGTGTTACTGAGCAGCCTTTGACAGTTCCCAAAATGTTTTGTATCTGTGCCTCAGGTTGCGTTGTTTCTAACTCAGTGGCACAGTGATATTGGAAACTGCTCTGGGAAAATTATTCTTTCATACTGTCACATGAAATAAGTTTGAAGTAGTGGATTTGGAATTGTTTTTCCAAAAGTGAGCGAATCTTTGAAGTAAATGTAGTTAACCTGCTCTATGAAAACACTGAGACCGGCTAGCTTCATACACAAATTTCAGTGGATTTGGATAGAAAAGCATTCAACATATAGTCTGTATATGTTGACAGAACTGCCAATTACAAATGCAAAGGGGAAAAAAAAAGTGAACGTGCTAGCTGAAGTCTGAGGTGGGTAGTAAACAGCGAAAACAGTTGTGTTTGAGAGTGGTGGTTCCTGTAACTCTGACAGTAAACAGGCTTAGGTTGTCAAAGCAACTGCATTATGTATTCATAAAAGAGTGTGCTCTTCTAAAATATGCTGCATGCTGATTAAATACAGCTCTGTCAGATGTTTGTCTCTGAGATATTAACAAATATCCTTGGTTGTTCCAGTTACTGTTAAGAGAATGCCTTCCTTACAATTCCTCTTCTCCCAAAGTGTCATGTATATGACCAAGCAAGTTTACTTTTGTTCACTAATTTCTCCAAGTTGTGCTAAATACAGAATCACTGCTGAAGCAGACACAAAAAAATGGTAATTTTTGGGTTTGTGTGTTTGCTGAACAGCACCTACTGGCTTATCTAGGGCAAAGGAAGGTCTGTCTTGCTGGCAGACCTCTGCACTGTGCTGGTCTCTCTGACCTAAGAAACTGCTCCTGAGCTTTTTTATTCTCATCAGAGTGAAAATCTGGAGGAGTTGTCTGTTTCAGAGTGATTATAGAAAGAACAGTTTTATATCCCAGTGCTTGTGCAAAGTCCCGTTGAGTTGTGTTGGCTATATTTGGAGGGAAAAGGAAGAGGAGAGTAAAGGTCCAGATGGAAGGAAGTAATGAAATATATTTATTTTATCTATTTCAAGCTTGTTTTCTGGCTGAACGCTGAAATCTGATGAAAGAGGCAGGTGATTCCCTAAAGGCATACCTTGTGTTAGTGCTTTTTACGTCATGCCAAGCTGGCAGGCTTCTTGCCCACTTAACAGTATCTGTGCTTTGAGACCAATGCACAGGAGAGGCACATAAGAAGCCCATTAATTCACAATAGGTGCTGCATTACGCAACCGTGGGGTAATGTTTTGGAGAAATATTCTTGACAACTGAGGTGATATAATTTTGCTTCAATTTTCACTGTGAAAGAAACCTTTTATCATCCAAAGTGTTCTAATTGTAAACTTATTTTGTAGAGTGGACTCAAATTATAACCAGATACCTTCGAGAGCAGCTGGCAAAGGTTGCGGAGTTTTACCATGTGACTTCCAGCCAAGGCAACAGCTCTGTAGTGATGCCTCAAGAGATGGAACAAGCCCTGAAGCAGTGGGAATATAATGAAAAATTGTCATTTTATATGTTTCAGGTCATACTTTAAGAAGTGCATGGATTTTTTTTTTTTTTTTTTAGGTTACCATTCTTGGAAAGTTCAATTTTAGAACTTACTAGTAGCTTTTGTCATAAGACTTGCATAAATTGTAAATGCTAATTCATTTAAGATTTGCTAGCTGAAAAAAGCTTTGATTTGCTTAGTGTGCTTGATTGCGATTGCAGCAATGTACTCAATTATTCTGTCTCTTCTGTATTATCCCATCTCTTATGGGTGGTTTTAATGATTGTGAATCAGGCTGAGGTCACTGTGGTGCATGAAGCTTTGGGTGTTGGAGTGGTGGCCTGGCTGTTCAGTTCCACACGGTTCTAGCCCAGAATAACTCTCTGGTTGTTTCTACCCAAGGATAGAAATAGCAGAAGGATTGCTGGGAGGGAGTCTGTCTGTCAGCAGTAAATCAGGCAGCCTGCTGAATTTGAGCTGCAGAGATCATTGGTGCTGTACACAATTTCTTCCCCATCCATAGGGCTGCCATGATGGTGGCTGGTTCCTGCCTGTGTAAGTGGGGGTCGACGGTTTTGGGGGCTCTGTGCTGATGTGGGTAATGAGAGCTAAACCAGAAATGAAATAAAACTTGTAATGACACACCTGCTTGTTTAGTGCTCCCAGTTAATATGTGATGCGTTATTTTAAACCCTTTAAGGAAGGAATGCTCGAGAGACATGAGTATTTGACATGGATACTGGATGTTTTGGAAAAAATCAGACCCACTGATGATGATCTTCTTAAGCTGTTGTTGCCGCTAATGTTGCAGGTACATGGGTTTGTTAAAGCCAAAATCAATATAAATGTGATTCATACACATTACATGACTTTAATATTTGTGGTGGTAGAATCTATATAAACATTTTTAGTTAGGACATCTAGGGAAATACGGTGCATGTTTGAAATTTATAAACACCTTTAAAATGTTCATGCTTTATAGTGCTTAACTTGAATCGATGGAAGGATTTCTGTTACTGTAACGGGTCCTGGAGTGAAGATGAAATTTTTGAGAGACAGATTATAGATTCATATTTGAGGTGCTCTTTTCTTTTTTAACTTCTGGGCTCTTAAATATTGGAGGTAATCCCTTCTAGTTTATGCATGTTCAATGTTAGATTGTTAAAGAAGATAAATACATGGAGTAGACTGTGTAGTAAACTATATATTTTTTTTAAATTTCAGTATTCGGAAGAGTTTGTTCAGTCAGCTTACCTATCCCGTCGCCTTGCTTATTTTTGTGCCAGACGCCTATCTTTATTACTAAGCGATGGTCCTAACCTTGTACCTGCACACTCTCCCCATATGATTATTGGACCGAGTAACCCTCCTCTGGCAGCCCCGAGTCCGACTGCCCCGGGTCCCGTGGTGAGCCCAGTACAGCTGGCCTGCTCGGATTTCCTCTCCTGCCCTCAACACCGTCCACTGGTGTATGGACTTAGTTGTATGCTGCAGGTAGGCCAATGTTCTGTTGCTCTTCGTTGTCAAGGCTATAACCATTCAGTTTATTGGAAAACTGAGTGGGTTTTTTTCTGTGTGACAAAGTGTGATTGTTGTGGTTTGAAATGTACCTGTGTCCAGGTGAGAGCTGGTTGGGTCGGGGGGGAGCAGGAGGATGGATTCTCCACACTGTCTGAGATGTGGTGGTGGAACCACCTGGATAAGGTTGTGCTGTCCGTGTCTCTGTCTGCACCTCTGCTGTGGGAAGGAGTGACTCTGCTGCCAGGGATGGCCAAGCCTTCCCTCTGTGATGGAGTGTTTCTGGTTGCAGTGATGCTCTGTGCATCTCATCACATTCTCATCCCAGTGAACCTGAATGGTTCTGCCAGACCCTGACTGTCTGCTGAGTGAGGCGGGACAGAAGACAGCGCCATACTCTGAAAGCTCTAACCTTTGAGGATTTCCTTGCCTTTTCCAGCTTGTCACTGATGCTTGGTGCCACCGCAGGCTGCTTCATTTTGATTTTGTCAGAATTACAAGCAGTTTATATTGCCGTATCAACTTCCACAGTTCTTAAAACTGTGGAACAGAAGAGACTGTTCACTTGTGCTCGTTGCTCAGCAATAGCAGAATTGTCAAGAGAGTAATTGTTTTCTAAAAAAGGACTTGTTTGATGAGCTGCAGTTGTTTGCCTTGCCGAGGGCTGACCTGGTGAGACTTCCTCAAGCCCTTCTGCTGTTGCCTCTTCAGTTGCCTGTCTCTGGGGGTTGCAGAGATGCCCTGGTGGTGGTGCCAGGAGTATGCTGATGCTCTTGGGATCGCAAAATCACAGAACGGGTGAGGTTGGCAGAGACCTCTTCAGATAACGTTGCCCACCCCTCCGCTGAGGCAGGGTTAGCTAGCACAGGTTCCCCAGGACCATGTCCAGCTGGGTTTTTAACATCTCCATCACCTCTCTGGGCAGCCTGTTCCAGTGCTGGGACAGCACGTTGTTGTGGTACGTAGCTCCCTCTCTGGGGCTGCTGCTTCCCTACACTTGTTGCAGTTGGGAAGTTCAGAGCCTGGAGGCAGGCTGGGTTGGATGCAGGGAAGGCTCAGTCGTGCTATCTGAGGAAAGATAGAGAGAGAGAATATCTGTATCCCTCCCTCTGCTGAGGATCCGTGAGTGGGGAAGTAAGATCCCGCCTGGCTCTCAGTGTGCTGTGACTTTTTCCCTCTTAAATGTGGAACTGTCCTGGGAGCGTCAGTGTTTGTCTCCGTCCTGGGCTGCTGGGGTACAGCTTCTCTGGCAGCTGTACAGCTTTTCTCTGGTAGCAACACAGCTGGTTGTCTTTCTGCTCTTCCTGTACTATTTGGGTTTGTGTACATGTGTGTGTTTTCTCTTTTTTCTGCCTCTTGTGCCACCAAGCAGGTCCAGAGGACAGCCTGGGTTCAGACAAGCTCTCTGTCTTTTCAGAGGAGCATTTCTCCAGGCGATGCTTTTGCTAAAGTGCTGCTTTGTAATCCAGATCTGGACTAGGAGAGCTTCCCAAGAAGTAATCCAGCAGTCTCAAAAATAAACATCTATAAGATGAATCAACTTCCATCATTTTAGATGACATTTAAGGTCTGACCCCACAACTGCAAAGCATTCTGCTTTTGCTCTGTACGGTACCAAATGCTGTAGGGTAATAGGTACCTGCTGACAAGCCATTGTAAAATGACTGTTTTGAAGCCTGTCGATGCAAAATCTTTCTTTTGAAGTAAATCTTAAGTTCATAGTACATTTCAATGACTCTTCTATGCTTTTAAATCTTGACAGAAGAGTTGATTTTAATTAATTTCTTACATTTTAGTTTTTCACATGTAGCTTCTTCCTGTAAGCTGAACACCAAAATGACTTATTTTTTCTGAGGCCCATTCATGTTTCATAGAAGGAATCTAACTGAAATTAACCTTTGGTGATGTTTTTGACGACGTTTTGAGAGCAATACAAATGGGAATTGTACAAGTATATATTTAATTTTTTTTTTTAATAACGAAGAAAGAAAATAATATAGTAGTTGAATTTTCTGAACTGAATGTTTTGAAGTAATTGTGCATAGGCTTGTCTTTTTGTTTCTTCCACTGTAATAGTTGGACCAAAAGTGATTCTCGTGTCATGAACTCTCTTATTGTTGGTATTGTCTATCACACGTGTTTAGACAAAGAAATTACTTCTGTTTTGTATTATTGCTTGCAGACTGTAACTCTTTGTTGCCCAAGTGCCTTGGTGTGGAATTATTCCACAAATGAAAATAAGAACGTTAATCCAGGCTCACCTCTGGATTTACTTCAAGTTGCTCCATCTAGTTTACCTATGCCAGGTGGAAATTCAGCGTTTAATCAGCAGGTAAGATTTATTCATTGTCAGATTATTAAGATCTCTTTTTATATACCAAACAGTAATTTATGATCATTAGGACTAGAGTGAAGCATAGGTATTTCTGTAGGTCTAGTCTCAAGACTAGTGTTGTGCTAGTTTTTGATAACTTTACTTTGTACTTCATTCAGGTACTGATTTTGTGAAAACGTCAGGAATTTTATTTATGTTCAGATGTCTTCTATTATTAAACTGAAATGACTTTAAGATATGAAACAGCAAGTAAGAGGAAGCTTGGTTTATCCGTATTGTGAGATGCAACTTTTTAGACACACTGAAAGTTAACTTCTCCTGAGTTGAATGTAAGGAAAAGGTTATTTGTGTTTTATTGTACAAGATGGTTCGTAACAGACAAAAGCATTTGAACAGAACGTACTTCAGTTTGTTGTTCCCAAATGTAAGGAGTGTTGTGGAACACCATAGGGTACCTTGCTCCTGCTGAGAAAGCTGTCACAAGCTTGAAATGAAAATTGAGGCTTCCTGCCACTAGCTAATTAGCAACTATCTCTTTTACAGGTTCGGGCAAAGATTTATGAAGTAGAACAGCAGATAAAACAAAGAGGTCGTGCTGTGGAGGTGCGGTGGTCTTTTGACAAGTGCCAAGAATCAACTGCAGGTAAGACAACTCAAAATGAAACAAACGTTGGGAGCTTTAGGGTTTACCTCTATTCTTCCTTGACTACAGTCCTGTTGCACCATGATTAAATCTAGTAATAGGTTTTACAGATGGATGTAACGCAATGTCTTCTTGTGTAAACCTTTCTTTTTCCCCTCTTTTTTTCCCTTCTTCTCCCTCCCCCTCGCCAACTGCCATTTCTAGGGGTGACCATCAGCCGAGTTTTGCACACCTTAGAAGTGTTGGATCGGCATTGTTTTGACAGATCAGATTCCAGCAATTCAATGGAGACACTTTATCATAAGATTTTCTGGGCAAATCAGAATAAAGATAACCAAGAGGTAATGGCTACATTCTCCTCTCACTTCCTAATCTGTAAACAATGGATTTTATTTTTACTTACGAGAATTGTGTCTATGTGTATATTTGATACAAAAGCTTTGCGCTTTCTTGGTGTGTTTTTTCTTTACTATTTGTCATTTGGTTTATTAGGAGAAAACAGCTCTTTGTTGTAATTGAATTTTTCAGTTCTATATACTATAAACCTCATTTTGGAGAAATGATCTATCAAGGTTGTGTTGTTTGGATTTTGGGTTTTGTCAAGTAAAATTCTGGATTCTTGTTTGTTAACTTTTATATCTGTTGTAGAAAGTACTTAATAAGTTATTAAGTATAGTAAAATATTCTAAAACTACATACTTTTATTTTTTTTTTGGTATTTTTCTCTGTGCTCCTAGAACCATTTTCAAAGATCATGAAAAACTATCATAAACTTTTAACATTCTACCTTTTTTTTCCCTTTATTTTTCTTTTTTTGTTGCCACTGGGCCTATGTATAATGTCAAACTCTTGAGTTTTCCTTGAAAGTGTTTGGGGAAAAGATGAAATAGCCAGCTTTAATAATACACCGTTGAAGTAAAATTTTAAACTGGAAAATATTAGTGAGTATGTCATAGCTGCTCATGTTAATGTTTTAAAAACCTTTATGCAAAATGGCTTGTTTTTTGAACCTGCCTGGTTTTTTGTCATGACTATGTGTTCTCCGTGATGATGGTCATAATTCAAGATGCTCTATTGCACAGAAATACTGCATAATAATTGTCAATCAGCATTTTAATGACTTTGCAGTAAACAAGCAGAATATAGTGTGTGTGTGTGTGGGATAACATCTCAAAGGATTTCCAGAGAGATATACCTGCCAACAAACTCTGGATGTGAAGCTCAGAACTGGCAGGTAGGAGTGAAATGCTTGCTGGAGTTGTCTTTGTATTTCAAATGCACTATTATGGTAACAAGAGGAAGGAGAGCTGTTAGAGCACGCAGATGAAGTTGCTGAAAGTTCTTAACCCTAATGCTTGGATGAAATCAGGAATTCAACACACAATATTTTTTGTATTTTTAAAATGGGTAGTGAGTGTGATATGCTTTACTGTTTGAGTGCCGACTTTTTGTCTTCATCTGCTTTTGGGGTCGGATGATGTGGTTCTCTGCTGTTGCTCTTCTGCTGTCTTATTTGTATCTCTTTTTCCTTCTTCCTGTCTGTATTCCAAAACGATTTTCTGACTTCCAGCTACAATTTTACTAATACACTGTTTCTTTGTACTTCAAAAGGCAGCGTTGGTAGGGAAACTTATGCAAGTAAGGTAGTTAAGGTAATTACTCTGTTCTTATTGTAGGTTGTCTGCTATTATTGCCTTTGTTTTATGGTACTTAATGATTTGAGGTTGGGATGCCTTGAAAACATGCCTGTTTTGGCACTAGAAGTGGGCTCCCCAGTTCTGGGTACCATATGTTTTTATGGATCTGTCTGGTTAATTTGCAGGGCTACCTATCTTCTGATGGCGTAAGATTTTGCTCTGAGATGAAGAATGCTGAGTAGGAATAAAGCGTTATCGTATGTAAGTGACGATGTGCCTACGTTTGCACAGCAGTCACAGGAGACCGTAGGCAGAGCAGAAGCAAAGGAGATGCTGACTTCTTTCTTAGATAAGAAAACTTAATTTTGAAAGTTTCAGTCTTACCTTACCTGGGTCCGGAGCTGATGTGAAATCAAACTTTTAAATTATCTGCAGCTTGTTCTCTTCCTCTGAAGTTTTCAAGACTGTTAGTTGGTGCTTGGCTGGAGCTTAACTTTCGGCAGCGAGACAGGAGGTTGCCTTAGGATGCTGAATCCCCGACTGATGGTTCTTGTGCATTTTGACGCTTGAACTTCCAAAGTTATATTCAAGTGGCCAGTGTAGTGTTTAGCTCTTACATGCCGGGCAGGCTGGTGGTGAGCACCTGGGGGGGTCGAAGCCCAGCCCCGTGTCCCGGAGCAGGGCTGCGGAGCTGCTCGGCGGCCGCTGGATGTCGGCGCCTCCCCGCACCGACTGCGCATCGGCTGCGGCACCGCGAGGCTAAGCACACAACGGTGTCGCCACACGCAATGCTGTTTGTCTCTTTTTTTTTTTTCTCTCTGTTTCCTTCTCCCTTAATAAATGTAGGCTGTTTTTTTCTTGGCAGAAAAGGCCGAAAGTTACAAGGTTGTGTACGCTCTGTTTTCAGTTGGCAACTCATCTAAGGACTTCTATTTTGTAAATAAGATGTCCATCACTAGGATGTCTGCCTACTGACATTGTTATTTAAAGCTTTGAAGGACAGCTATCTGCTACCCCTGTTTTGATGTGAGCCTGACTGGAACATGTTTGGAGCCTATTTCCTGTCCATTTTTCCTGCTGGATTGCCAAACATTGTCATGAAGACTGCGAATGATTCCAGGGGACGTACATGTGAGAGTGGTGCTCCAAAGCTTCCATGCTGGAATGGAAGGAAGGTGGCTCCTGCTACAAATTACTTAGGTTCTGAGAGAGACTGAAATCAGAGAAATCTGCTCAGGATGCTGCTTTTATACACACTATTGATTTCTCCAGAATTGTTTTAATACATAACTCATGACTCCGAAGTGTCAGAGCAAAAGTTAAACTTGGGGGAAGGAGCTGGAATGAGGGAGGGTAGGTGGCTATCGACAGGTTACGTGAAAGCCTAGGTGTCCTGGGCCCTGCAGGGGGAAGAGTTGCTTTGCATCCCATGGAGAGATGCAGAGTAATGGTGCTGAAGGCTGAGATCTGGTGACACTGGTGAGAGAACATGAGAGAGCAAAATGGGGATAAATGCGGAGTGAGGGGCTGAGCTGTGACTCTGCATTGAATTGGAGTAGGACAAATAGGGCAGATGGATGGCAAGCATTGAACAGAGCTCAGATTTTGTGTCATGAGTGTCATGTTGCATATGACAGAGGTGACAGACTGAAGCTGTGTGGGAAAATGTCATGGTAAATCCACTTTTTGACCAGACCCCAAACAAACCCTCCATCCTTTACCTATAGAGAGGTGACAGAAATCGGAGGAGAATCCAGTGCTTTTCCAGTGACTTGGAGAAGGCTTAGCATGAAGGAGCAGTGATTGGATTATTAAATGCTGAATTATGAAGCAGACTTTAAATAGGAGATAAGAATTGCATTGCAGTTTCTCACTGATGGTCTCTGTGTCTTAAAGAGTGATGGACCCTCTGTAATCTTGTAGAAATAGCTTCGTCTGAGCCTTAATCAGACTGTGTGCAACCCAAATAATAGCACTTACTGTATCTGTCAGATGCTCAGGTTTTTATCCATGAAGTTCCAAATGATAATAACAGTTGTTGAATTCATTCGGTGTGAAGGTCTGACAGCCAATAAAAATATCACAATTAATATGATAAGAATAATGCTACCTTATGAGTGTGACCACGTACACAGTGACTAATACAAAGGTATTCTTTGTAATTCTGCTTCACTGACTTGTATGGAGTTTCTCAGTAGATTTGGCTGAGTAGGAGGACTTGAAATCTAGAAATCTATGACATGGCATAAAGCAGTAAATTCACTTTCATTTGAGATAGTGTTGCAGAGAAAACTACTGGGCTTATTTATAGCCGCAGGTATTTTCCATCTGACTTTTCCTTGACTTAAAACATCTCTTATGCACAGCTCCAGAATGATTACCACTGCGGTGGATATTGTGGAGGTGTATCTTTAAATAAATAAATCCGGTAAACCGTTTATATTTCTACCATACAGTTTTAAATTACAGTAAAATTGTGTTGCGCTCATCCAGATTTGGCACACCTTTGATTCCTCTCCACCCTCTTTTAAAGATCACTCCCCCTGAAGGCTTGAGTCAATTTGTGCAAAAATAGAGTCCTCAGAAGAGTGAGCTGGAGAATGCAACAGTAACGTTTTCATAATGTCTGTGAAAACTCCTCTTTCAGTTCACCTGTCATCTTCCTGTGGCTTAAACCCACTCAACTCTCGCCTAACTTTTGCTCTACTTGTATTTTATTATCTGTCATAGTCTTTCTCAGGTACAACTAAGGCAGAGAATTGAGAAAGGGTATTTCCCCCCGCCTTAATTTGTTTTGTTTTAGAATGGTTGGCAAGACTTTTTAACTTGTCAGTCTCCTGTGTAGAAAAATACAATTTGGTTAAGTACAGCTTGAAATACACCTAAGCAATGGGAAGGATACCTAGTAAATGAAACTTCATACCAGTATTTTCTAGTGAGTATGCAGTGGTAAATTGATGAAAGGAGAGAGCACTTGGTTTTTAAGGACTGTTATTGAATTTCTTGAAATCGTTATGTAGAATCCTGAAACTTCATGGATATTTGTGCTCTCAGATTGCTTTTAAAATTTAAGTCTCTGAACTTGTATTTAGGTCTTGCTTCTCATGTTGTCTTTGAAGTCCAGCCGAATTCTTACGATGCCAAGAGATGTTTTTCATTTTAGAGTGAAAAAGTCCTGTTTTGAACTTGGTTCTCACGAATAAGGCTTGTTACAAATGCAGAGTTAATATTTGTCTTTCTGAGATCACTTTTCTGGAAATCAAACAAACAAACAAAAAAACCCAAGCCCGCTGTGTCTGTGGGAAAGGAGGTCTGATGATGCCTTTTTTGTTAATAAGCTACAATTTAAGTTTGCTGTTACCTAAGGGACCTGAATCTGAATGTGTTGGGATGCATGACGGGTGAGAGAGACATGATGAGAAAAATTATATGGATTGAAATACCTGCACAATCAGAGTCTGTTTCCACAAACAGTGAGAAAATAGAACGTGTTCTGAGCATTCTTGTAATATTTTAAATAATGCATTTAGCATTTGCTCAGTTGTTTGAATTGCTTAGTTATCTGAAGCTTATTTGTGTCATCCTTAGCTTATTGTCACCCTTTATTATTTCAGTAAATCCAAACTCAGATTCCTGCTCACCTAAGGGTGTCTGGGGGAGTTAAAGTACAAAATCTCTCTGGAAGGGAAAAAATTATTCTATGACTTAAATAACTAATGGGGTCCTTAAAAAGAACACACAGCTTGCTTTTTCTTTTTATATGAGACGACTTCAAAGCAGTGGGTAATATTTTCTTGAATGTGGTCTCTTGGCTTAATGCAAATAGGCAAATAGTGATTCCAAGAAAAAGGTTTGTCTCTGCGATGTATAAGGGTTCCCAGCAGTCCTGTAATGACTTTATCTCTCTTAGGCTGCAGTCAGAGGCATTTCTTCATATTCCGTATTTTAGACTGCATTGTTGGTGTCAGTGCATGCATTTAGTTCATTTAAAAACCCCAAATTTTTGAGGACAATTTTTCCACAGAGAGTAGTACACCTTGAGAGCTCCTCTATTACGGATACACAGATGTGTTTTCAAATGGAATGGGCTTTCCTGACTCTTGTGTGAGCCGTGCTGATTTGCGTGGATTTGGGATTCTAAGCCAGGAATTTGTGGATGGCACAGGCCCATTTTTTCCCTACAAGAATCAGGTACTGCTTTTGTTCCTGTCTCTTGTCTTTCCTCACCTGTTCTCTTTAGAATGGTAGGTTGTACTAATAAATGCTGTATTGTACGCCTTCTTTGTCTCTTAATAAAAATATGGCTTCTGAAAACCCTTTCTTGTCTTCTTAGAAGACAGACCGGGAGTTCAGTGTTAAAACGTTAATTTTATTTCACCGAGGAGTTAATTTGAAAATGCTAACTGGAATTGTGATTAAAAATTTATTCAGATAGTCTACCTTTCAAAAAGAGCTTAGTATTTAAAGGGAACGTTCTTAAATGATGAAATTCTACATTAGAAATAAAGGAGCTCTGTGTCTGGAGACTGAACTCTGTCGCACTACGAAGCAATTGGATTTTTCATTGTTGTTGGTTTTTTTGGTTAACCTTCCTCGTGATATAAGGACAGACTGGCTTCCTGCGAAACAGACTTGACTTGCAATAAGCCCCTGCTGAGATTTGTTGAATGATTTGACTGAATGCATTTTCAGTATCTTTCTGTTTTGAAAGGAACAGGAATAGCCATATAAATATATATATACATATACACACACATATAACTGTGTATGTATATACATATATACAAACACACACAAACATATATATACGTATATACAAAGGATCTTGTTTATATCCTCTGCAGGCATCTATGACTGGAGTAAGAGCATGTCTACTACAAGTTTCGGGTTTTTTTTCCCCATTTTAATTCACAAAGCCGCAGTGTGTCTCACGGCAGGAGGAAAGGCTTCTGGGGTGCTGTTTCCCGCTCTCCCTTGAAGGCGTTGAGGCCACCGTTGAGGCCAGCAGCCACGGTGAGAGGCGGCGAGTTCCTGTAAGCGGCCCCCAGCGCAGGGAGGATGCTGGGCTGAGCTGGGCTGGGCGGCAGCTCCCCAGCGTGCGTGGCAGCCCGGTGAGCAGCGGTGACAAACGGCACGGGCATTCCCCGGCAGCACTGAGTCACACACCTGGCTGCTTTCTGGAGAGGTTTCTGTGAGGTGAGAGAGGTTGGGGTTTCCTTTCGCTGAGTGATTTGAGCTCCTGGGCCTTACGCCCTGCTCTTCCTGCCGCCACCACAAAGCGATAATTTCTGCAGTCCAGGTGCGTCAACGATGGCCTTAATAGCAAATTCTAAATAAATAATAAAAGCAAGGACTAATGGAAAAAGGGCTCAGAGTTATGGAAAGTGGAGTTTTAATAATTGGCTTCCTATCTCCAAACCTATCAGGAACAGTAATGTTTTATACTTTCCTTTTAACACTAATTGTGGTGCTTTTTTTCAAATAAAACCAAAACAACTTTTTTCTTCTTTTCTTCGCCCACCTTTTCCTCCAGTTATATGTTGGTGGGAATGAGGCCTTTTTTTTTCTCTGAAAGGGTCTGCCTGGTGGCTTTCAGAAGGTTGCAGCTATTTTGGGTCGTAGCTAAATGACAAATATTGTCAGTGAGTTGTCTAAACTCGAAATCCTGCTTCAAAGGTCTGTGCTACCTGATGTAGCTAATCTCTCCCCTTTGATGCCACCCTGAAGTGTTTTTCTTTCATTAGTACAGTGGAAATTTTGGGAATCTTGAGAAAGGGTCTCAGCTGTGGGAGAGCTTCCCGTGGCCCAAGGGAATTGCGGTTCCTGCACCCACGCCTGCTCTCTGCTCCAGCGCCTTATGTCTTGTCTTCCCTACAAAATGTAAACATTAAGTAATGTGTAAACTAATCTTTTTGTTTTCCTGCCCCTGAAATTTTAAGGGTACTAATGTGATCTTAATGCTATTCTTCAAGGCAGTAGTTTGAGCCCCTCTGAAATGTGGTCTGTGCTTTTCCGGGCCAGACCATCTGCAGGTACCAGATCCCAAATTAGACAAATCCTGAACCAGATTATTCTGAGAGGTGTTGTCTGGTCGCATTCTTAGCATGTTTAAGTAAACACGGTGTCGGAAGGGAGGGAGCTGTGAGGTGCAGCTATGGGGAGGCAGCGTGGGGAGGAAGGAAGTCCTGCAGCGTGTGGTGGGACCGGCAGCTCGAGCTCTCCCCTGTGTGATATCAGCGTCACGGGCTGCTGCTGCCCCAGCGCCCCGGAGCAGCACACCCTGTCTGTGCTCAGCAAGGCAGCGAGCACTCGGCGCTGGAGTTTCCAGTGTTGGACTGTCTCATTTTCCAGTTTATGGCTCTACGGATGAGCTGTGGGTTGGTTAGCAGGGTTTTCCACTGCCCACTTACTGCATAGAGGCGTGCTTACTGTAGGGGTTTTGGGTAATTATTTATATTGCAGGAACTTGATACAGCTTCCAAAGGTATTTGTTATTTTCAGTCAAAAGCAAAAGAAAGTATTTGATGGTTAGACACTTCAATTTTACTTTTCTCAGCTGCTGCAGGGCCCCATGTTCCAAGAGATCAATGTGTGGGAATGGTGCTGGTGATACCAACTTGCCTGACAAAAATCTGCCTCGAGGGTTCAAATAATTACTGTACTTGAATAATTTTTTATTTTTTTTTAAGTTGGCTGGATGTACAAGTTCCTGAGAACCAAACTCACTGTTTTTAGGCACTTAAAAGTGGTGTGGTTGAAATTCTTAGAGGGATAAACACCTTGATGTTTCAAGTATTTATGGTGGGCCTTTTGCCCTGCAAAAGAGGCTATGTTCTGCATATATGTGAAACTGCAGAATCAACACTGTGATTTTTAACATGTGTAATCACTTCTAAGTGTTTGATTTATGGTGATGTTGGATTCTACATCTCTGAAAATGTAGGTGTAGAATTTGCGAGTTATTTTTATATTCTTGTGCTAATAAATACCACAGTGATAGCAGATGACTTGTTTAGAAACCAAATTAACTGTCTGCCTTTTCTTAACTGTAGAGCTGTCTCTTTCTAGTTTTTTAATTTTAACACCACCTCCACCTCTCCCACTCCAAAAAATCAGATTGTCCCTTGCTTGAAGAAGATCAGTCATTCTCTGAAATCTCTTGAAGTTCAAGTAGAACAGACTTGGAATTAATCTGTAGTTAATTTATGTAGACCTCAAGGCAGTCCTGTCCAGGACAATTTCATGTTACTTTCTTGTATGTTGCACAAAGGACTGTCCTTTATTTGTTCCTTTTGACAAATAAGACAAAAATTTGACAAAAAGAGAATTCTAATACAGAGCTACATATGGAAGCACTGTTCAAAAGTAAGAATTCACAGCATTTCTTGAAATAACTGAAATAACATCCAGCATTAACAGAAAAAGGTCAGCTTGCCCTGAGTTTTTTTCTTTTCTTTGGGCTATCAAATAAGTAATTTATGTAATCTTTAAAAAAAACAACAACAACAAAACAAAACAAAAACAACAAAAAAAGACAGTGGCTGTTGCTGGTTTGATGCCTAAAACTCTAAATGTGCAATTTACTGTTAAATCACAATATTATTTAGTTTCCACTCATTGTCAATAAGCTTCATGAAAGACTGTAAGACAACCAACCAAACATGAAAGAAATGTGCTTGGGTGAATAATAAACCTTAGCCCTTGATCGTAGACAGTTGGGTGTGCAATTCAAATGAGGTGTCCTGTTAATTACAACCTGTAAGTACACATAGCATGTGTGATAACAAATGCTTGTGGCCTCCTGGCATCTGGCTTTGAAAGCTGGGGGTGCAGAGGCTCTGGGGGACATGAGAGGTCGGTCTCATAAGACCTGCCTTCCTGATGTGCCTGTTCATGGACTTGCTCCCATTTCACTGAACAGAGCGATGGCTGTTGGGGACCAGGGGGCTCAGCACTGCAGGTAAACTCAGGTAAAGCCCTGCCAGGTCGTGTGTTCATAGTGGTCAGGCACAAAGTCACAAGTAATGCCCGCTAGGACTCTGAAACAACGGGCACGGGAAATTCGGTTTGAATTTTGTATGTGTGTGTTCTCGTATGTGGTGACCGGAGTTTTACTTCGGGCTGTTTCCACATTTGTCGTAGGGCTCGAACATCTGTTCCCTCGAGCAGCAGCAGTGGAAGTGGTTTGCTCACGGGCTGCAGGCTGCGGTGGTGTTGCTCTTCAGTGCTAAGTATAGTTGAGCGTCGCTCTGAGGACAGTTGAGTAACAGGCTGATATTCTTGGCTTAATACCTCAGGCAGCGTCTGAAGGAAATATTTGTACATGTGCACATGCATATGTATACCTCAGTGTCTGTCTGCGTGCCGGCAATGTTTGCACAGTGTGTGTACTCCTTGGAGGAAAAGCACCCTCCTTTCTCTCAAGTGGAAAATAATTGAAAGCCAAAAATATTGGCTGTTTTTCTTCTACGATTTGACATTTCCCAAAACAGCTTAAGCCCTTTAGGCCAGAGCAAAGAAGTTTTACAACCATTTTTTTCCTTCCGAAGTTCTCCATATAAGTCTTCCTTGAAATGTCTCTTGCCAGGATTTCCCTCTCTGTGTTTGCCCCAGCACGGTGAGCTCTGACCTGTTGGTGTTAGTGCCAGGCTGCCGCACCTCTTCATGGCTTTCCTCCATTACTTTTCTGAAAGGATTCGGTTATAGGAGCATCACCTGCTCCTTGCTTGAGAAGACAACCTGCTTGGCCATTCTGTGAGAGATGCCATTCCCTGTGTAAGAGGGCGAGGGAGGTCCTGTGTTGCCATCCCCGGGATGCTGCGGGCACAGCTTCAGGGGACGGGTGACCTGACACGCTTTGCCTGAGCTCCGAGTTGGTGTCTCCTGCTTGGGATACAGAAGCACTTGGTTTTGTTGGCATGGTTCCTCTTGTTAGCAGAAAGGGAAAGAAGTCAGTGTGAAGATCAGACTCTTTCAGATGTTCTGCATTGCCTTAAAAAAAAAAAATAGTATCCGTACTTGTGTTGTTAGCTGACTGCATCTAACCACAACAGTGGTGACATTACCATGTCACTTCATTTGGGTAAGAAAAAACATTTTCCCCTCTTCCCTCCACTCCTCCCCCCCCCAATCGCTTAGTATCTCTTGCTCGCCCGTTGAAGCAAGTTTACAGGAAACTTCTCTGACGTGTGCACCAGCCTTGTTTAGCATATTGTTGTTTTTTGTATTTTGGGGGAGGATGCTTGGGATAACTCTGAAGCAGTAACTTTTGTGCTTGTGGGTCTGTAATCACTCTGAAAAAGATATTAGCTTTGTGAGGGTGCCGTGCTTGACTCTGGCCTTTCTAATGTTTACTTGTAAGTGTAGTTTCCACTAAACTTCAGGAAAGAAGAAAAATCACATCTGCTTAATTTGCAGGTTGGTCTTACGGTTAGGTGTTCAGAGATGGTAGCCAGCTTGGGCAGGAGCGAGGAAGTTCAGCAGATCCAGTTCAGCAGCACACAAGAAAAAAATACTTCCAAAATGTGGGTGGTTAATGGAAACAGAGATTGGATAAATACTTACTAGATATAAGCAGACTATATTCCATTGCTATTCTGTAAATACAGATTTTCTAAAGACATATACTGTTTCCTAAAAATGTCTATGTTGTGTCAGAAATAAATCGAGCTCTTTGGGAGGTTTTTAACTTTGGTTATCTGAGAGATACACCTTTAGAGGTTAGGGTGTTTTGGTTTGTTTTTTTAATGCGTCACTGGGATGCAAGTAACAGTCTGGAAACAGACAAAGGAGGTTTGGAAGAATTAATGTAAGGAAAGTGTAAATTCTGTGTGGTTAATCGGGTTGAGAGGCTCTGTATGGTGTGCTTTTCCTGTTCTCTTGCTTATAAAGCAAATCAACCTTTTCTGGTTTTGTGAAGCAACATTACGATAAAGGAAAATTTTGATTTGAGTATCAGCAGTGTGAAAATTGAGGTCTTCCTCTTTGGCTTCCAGATCATATTTCATTTGAATACACTACAAATAAAGCAAACATGTGCATCTCCCAGTTGCAAGGAACAAAGACCAGTTTTTGTCTTATTCCCCCAGAACACTGGTTGCTGCAAGCTGTCTGCTCAGAAATAAGCGGTTTTCTGGGTGCAATGGTTTTCTCTCTTTGTTCTTGCCCTCAACAGGTAGCCCCGAATGACGAAGCTGTGGTAACGCTGCTTTGTGAATGGGCTGTGAGCTGTAAAAGGTCCGGTAAGCACAGGGCCATGGCTGTAGCCAAACTCCTGGAGAAGAGGCAAGCAGAAATTGAAGCAGAAGTAAGTTTTTTCTACTTCTAGACTAGCGTGAACAGTATGGTTAAAAACATCACTTTAATCTCTACTCATTACAGAACAAGTAAGTTTGATGGCATTTGGAGTATTGGGGATTTTTGTCATCAGTTTACAGTTTTAATGTTCTAGATAAATTTAACATGAAAAAGCCGCCTTTTTGAAATAAGAGGAAATTGCAACGTAACTCAGAATGGTCTAAGTTAGCTGATTTATGTCTGTTTGAAGTGTTTTACTTCTGTGGACTACTTCCCCAAATAACGGAGTGCCCACAGTATCTGGAGTCCCTTAAAAAGTGGAGGGTGGGTCCGGCTGCTGGGGCAGGGCCGTTCAGCTGGTGGGGGGTCTCTGGGAAGGTTCCAAAACTAAGATCCGTTTTAAGGCAAAATTTGAGTGTAACTTTAAATCTTGCATTCTGTAGAACTCCTTTGTTTTCAGGGGAAATGAAACATTTCACCAGAGAAGCAGGACACAGTAGTGACATCTCCTACTCCAGCTTGCATAAACTGACACTTCTCCCTGAAACTTCAGTAGAATGATAGAATCATTGAGTAATGCTCAATCTGCTCCATAGTGGGGATTAAAGAGAGGCAGTGTCTTCGCTGTGGCCTCTCTGCAGCTTTCTGGACCAGTGATATTCCCCGTAGCCCAGAGCACGGCTGCCTTGGCCTCACCTGCATCCGAGCAGCGTCGGCAGATGCTTTTCCTAGAAAAGGGTCCCCAGGAAAGCGCTGTCTCTTCAGCCTGGGTGCGGGTACAGACAGATGAGAGCACTCTCAGAAGTGCAGGTGGGCAGACAGTGTGAGGTGCAGAAAAGGCTTTCACTTTCCAAAGCCTCTCTGCTTTGTCCGCTCCTCACCACAAACCATTAATTAGGGGGATGGGAGCTTACCGTTTTGCTTCTGACTCACTAGCACCGAAATCCACTCAAAGCAGAGATGTTTGCCCTGGTTTGTATTATACTTAGTGTAGTTTACACAAACAAGAGGAGTTACCTTTTGTATTCACACTGGTCCTGGAAGTTCTGTACCTTAAATTTTTGCTTTTATATGAAACCGTGTTGTTGCAGATGATGGTATGTATCTCAGGCATTTCTTTTCAATAAGTAATCCAAAGTGATTAAATAAAACACCTTAGAAATAACCAAACTAGGTAATGGGGAAAACCTGTCATTCTAGAGCAAGCTGGATTTTATGAAGAGGTAGGAAACAATCACAGGTATAGTTGCATCAGATGCAAACTGTGGGAATATTATTTGCGTTTGTGTGTAGATACATGCTTTTTTATTTATTTAACTGTGCAGAGATGTGGTGAATCTGAAGTCCTAGATGAAAAGGAATCTCTGTCTTCAGCCTCCTTGACAGGTTCCAGTCTTCCTGTTTTTCAGAATGTCCTGCTAAGGTTTTTAGATACACAAGCTCCCTCATTATGTGAGTATTAACTAATCTATATTCCAAAGTAGGTCAGAAGCAACTGGTCTGCTGTCTGGCTGCTGAAGTTTTTGTTTTGCTGGAGTGAGTGTTTCACAGTTTCCATGATTACCTGCTCTATTTTAATACACCGACATTTTTTTTTTTTAATCTCCTTCCGTGCTAAAGGATCTTTCTGTGATTTTTATTTTGTTCTTTTCACAAAAGGAAAATTGGCAGAAACTATGCTTATTTTTGTTTAAGCTGTAAGAGATTTGGGGAAATTACTTGCACTCTATGCATATTTAACATCAAACACTCGCCGCTTTTTGACACATCCACATTTGAAGTGACTGACTTGGAAATTACACCCGAGTGTTAAAGTTGAAAGCTGTTCACTGACAAATAGGTGGATTGAAAAAAGAAACTTTGTTCATCGTAGTTTGCTCTATGAAATCTCTTGATCTAATAAAACTGTCTGATATTGTAGCACGTGTTTCTGGTATCGTAGGTACTGCTAGTTAGTGCATTTTTTTTTTCTGGGGCCTGTAAAGAAAAGGGGATTTTAAGTGGTTTGAAACATGATACTGAAAACTCTCAACATCCGAAAAAGGAGAAACTTCTTAAAAATTTGTTACAGACTCTGAGGTATTGGCAGTGCTCTATTTTCGTGACAGTGGTGGCCCTGGTTTTAATAAACCATCCAAACTATTTGTGTTATTTAGGCTTGTGTTTCTGATGTGTTTGTTTCAAATGCAGCATCGTCATCCTTCACCCGGGTAGCTCTGCGAGGCAGGGTAGGGAGAGCCCCTGGGGAATGTTTTGCTTGCTTGAAATACTCTTTGGGATTTTCGAGTATGGGACAAGTTTTGTGGTATTGTATTGTTGTTACGGTGGTTGAACTTCTGTGTCTCCAAAAATGCAAAGCATTAACTGCTATGTTTTGAAGCAGGGCCGACCACCTGATCTGCAGGTGTGTTTTATGGTGCTCATCCCCATGGCATCCTATAGCCCCCCTTGCTTTGGGAGGGTGGGTCCCCACGGGCAGTTTTGGGTGTGAGGGACTTGGGCGCTGCAGAGAAGTCCTGACCCTGAGCTGGTGTGCTCTTGGGCTCACCGGTATGGCTTCTGTCCTGCAGGGTAATGAGAATTTCTAAATAGATACAGTGTTATGTATTGAACTAATTTGAATTTGTAAAGCATAATTTGCTTTTAAATAAATGATGATTCGGATTTAGTAGTTCTGTAGCTGGAGGTTTTGGTGCCCAGTGGAGTTGGTGTGGTATGAAGCTATTTTCTGTTAACTGCAGCGTTGCAAACCTTTCTGTGGTACAGAACAAGTCAAATTAAATATAGCTGTGACAAATGAGAACTTAATAACAGAATGTTTTATGTTGTATTTTTCTAGGGTGTGCTTTGGCACTGGCAAAATAACATGCATTTATTTTAATAAACTTTTTCCTGATGTGCGTGAGCACAGTTAATAGATAAAATACGCTACGCTATCAAGCATTAATAAAATATTGCTTTTATGTCTCGGAGGCCTGGCATGCAGAGATCGTGAGTTCTTTGAAAATATTTTAAAAGGTTTTCTGTTATGAATTCAGAAGTACTATAGATAAGATAGTAACATTTACTGTAGTAATATAATTTGTTTGGAAAGGCCAACCATTGGGTGGTTTGTTATAATCCAAAGCTTCAGCTTTAATTTTTCTTCACACAGGGAATGTCCTCGCTTTCTTCTCCCTATTTTTTAATTTTTAGAAGTATCTGAACATTGTACTTAACTGCTGACACCCACCCACCCAACGGGGGCAGATGTGTATGGGGTAGGATGCTCTGGAATCCAGTGCTGTCTGAAGTCTGTGGAGTGTCTGGAGCTGACAGCAAAGCAAAAGCATGCAAATTAGATGGGAAATGGTTTGTTCTGTAGAGACAAAGAGAAACCTGTGCAGGATGCCAGAGACATTTTTAGTAGGCCTTTAAAGTTAATTTGCTGGGGTTTACAATTTGGATAGTTGAAACCCAAATATTTATAAGTTGAAACTGCAGTCTAATTTTTTTTTTTTTTTTTTTTTGGGTAGCTGACCCAAATAGTGACCATGAGAAGACAGAGTTTGTGAATTTGGTGCTGCTATTTTCTGAATTCACTCGGCATGATGTTTTCTCCCATGATGCGTACATGTGCACTTTAATATCCCGCGGAGACTTGTCAATCACTGCAACTACTAGACCTAATGGGGAAACTGTGGATGAACAATATTCTAAGGATCATGACGTGAAACTGGAGGTAACACTTAATGCTGTTTCTCCCATCTAAGTTGCTCTGTTTCATTAAACGTAGATTTTCACTGAAGCATTAGTATTTTAGATATAAGATATTAAGTTTTTTAATCTGTGTCTCTTTATCTCTTTCTCTGTCTTTGAGAAGACTGACAATCCATTAGTTTCATTCCTGTATGTAGCTGTAAATATTGCCATTTTGGTGCAAATATACTGAACCGACAGTTTTCTGGTGATCTAAATAACTTGGGACAAACAACAAGCCACAATGTAGACTTCTGAATGTACTCATGGAAAAGCTTAATTGCAGATGGGCTTCAATGAGGAGACTATGAAGCCAGACCTCATGGCTCATACGTGCGTAGTCCAGGTGCGATGCTGAGTCTTCCCTCAGATGAGCAGTTCATGAGCTTTGCTAAAACTAGAGCAGGAGGAAGGCAATTTTAAACTTGGGACCACGGACCACGTTTGTACTCTTTGTGATGAGATGTAGCCTATTCTGCTTGCACATTCCATGTGGATCCTGTAGGCAGCTAAAGCATGCTTTGGTACTTCTTTTTAATTTCTTTTGTATATCTCTTATGTCAGTCTCCTGGCCAAATTTGCCCTGAAATACAGGGGATTTCTACAAGTTGCCTTTCTCGGTACAACAAAGTAGGAAATAGACCCTGGGAAGTTACCAGAGTCAGGTTCCTGTTCTGTAGGTGTCTCTGGAGTAGAATTGCTCATGGGAATATACTGTAAAGTTTTGTTTCCCTCTTTGGCTCCTGCCCTTTTCTGTGCTTCTGTGGCTTTAGTCTTGAGAAATACTTTTGTGAATGAAGGCTTACCGTAAAGATTTAAAAGTCAGTATCTGAAAACTTCTGACCATCAGTACTTTTCCTTAATTTTTAAATAGGTTGGATGTTTGGGTTTACCTGTGGTCAGTGAAATGGGTCTTCAATAAAATGTGACTGATGTTTTTTTTTTTTCTCTCTGGCGATTATTAGGATCATAGTATTATGGAACAAATGGGCATTGACTCAGGAACCACTAGTATTTTTGATGATGTAGACAAGAGTGACTTTAAGGCAGATTTTGGTTCGGAATTTCCAGTAGGTTTAACTTTCAATTTTCTGCATGCCTCTGATGTCCGTGTCTGCTGCTTGCTGTTGTCACTCCATGGCATGGCACTCCATGTCTCTCTATGCCCTAGCACCACCTTGCTGCTTCCATTGACAGCCCATGTCCTTTGGCATCTGGCTCCTGCTGTCTTCTGTATCAGTGCATCACCTCCTTTCTCTGCATCTCTGCTCTATGACCGCTTACTGCTCTTCTGTGCTTCCCCTAGTTGTCCACCCACCCACACCCATGCACACTCCTCTCTCCCTCTTCCCCTTCCTCCCCCTTACCTCCAGCATATTCAGACTGCTGAGTAGTGCAGTTAAGCATGAATAAACAATGCAGATTTACCCATTTCTTTAACATTGAGGAAACCCAAATTGAGACCACATGCTTTTCAAGTGACTGTTCTGTCTTGGCTCCTTCTTCCAAATCTGCTTCCGCCTCTCTTTCTCCTTACTGTTAGCCTGAGTCTGCATGACTCTTCAATCTCTTAGTTTCTTCCTTTGGACTGGTCCTTCTTCTGCACCCGCACAGATTCCTGTGCCCAGACCTATCAGTGCAGATCCACTTGTAGGGTATCGGGACCCCTGTTTCTGCCTGACATCTGTCATATTGGTGGTTTCAAGCATATCCAACACTCCTCTCTCCCTCTTCCCCTTCCTCCCCCTTACCTCCAGCATATTCAGACTGCTGAGTAGTGCAGTTAAGCATGAATAAACAATGCAGATTTACCCATTTCTTTAACATTGAGGAAACCCAAATTGAGACCACATGCTTTTCAAGTGACTGTTCTGTCTTGGCTCCTTCTTCCAAATCTTCTTCCCCCTCTCTTTCTCCTTACTGTTAGCCTGAATCTGCATGACTCTTCAATCTCCTAGTTTCTTCCTTTGGACTGGTCCTTCTTCTGCACCCGCACAGATTCCTGTGCCCAGACCTATCAGTGTAGATCCACTTGTAGGGATCAGGACCCCTGTTTCTGCCTGACATCTGTCATATTGGTGGTTTCAAGCATATCCATGCCTGCCTACAGTGTCTCCTGTCACCTCCCACTTCACCCTTTTCATTATTTTCTCTGTCACTGGAGTATCTCAGTTTCCATGTCACAGCAGCGTAAGAAGTGTGGAGATTGCTCTGAATCATAATGGTTTTTTTCCTGACTGAGTCCTGCTAGTTTAAACTAAGAAGTGTGGAGATTGCTCTGAATCATAACGTTTTTTTTCCTGAGTACTGCTAGTTTAAATCTTGTCTAGTAATAATGGAGGTATGCATAGAGATAAAATGTGTATATGTATCTTAAATTTCAGGCTTGATTAAGATTGCATTTACTTTGTCTGTCTTTGAAAAACCTCAGATGTTTAAGAAGTAACTGTAAGCCAGAACAAAATCACATCTCTGAATGCAATTGCTGAATTTTGAAAGCTAGAGGTTACACTTACCTTAAACGTTTGTTTTACATGACTTAGATTTTCTCTCCGATGCCTGGGGAGTCTTGTGAGAATGTGAACTCTTCTTTAGACAGAAGAATTTCAGTTACCAGCGAGAAGTCAGTCAAGAGGGACAGACTGAGAGAACTGATTTTCCCATCCAATTACGACCTCCTTCGCCATTTGCAATACGCAACACATTTCCCTATACCTCTGGTGAGTGACCTCCGCGCTCGTGTGCGAAACGGTGCTGCCTGATGTGACAGCAAAGCATTCAAAGGAAGAAAAGGTCACTGTCTGAAGACAGCTGGGCTGTGTGACTCCTGCCCAGGGGCTCCTGGCCAGTCCACGTGCCGCTGTTGCTGCCAGCGTGCACACACCATGAGCTGCGGGGTGGCTTTAGTGCCCCGTGGCTTTTATTGGGAAGGGGATGGCTGGAAGAGCACATGAGAGGTTTAACAATATGTGATGACTAACTCGAGTAGGGAGACAGGCACCACAGTAAAACCACCACATTCCAGGGTCTAATAAAAGTTTGTGAAGTAGAAAAAATTGGTATTGTAGTTGACCAGATGCATGAATACCAAAACATCTGAAAGAAATGTTTCTGAAATGTAAGGGACAGAACAGTGTTATTTCCTCCCACCCACTCCTTGCTGTTTCTACCGTGGATTTTTCGCTGCTGTTGTGTTTGTCTGTAGGCTCCTGGGAACTGAAGAAAGCCCCATGAATAACATTCCAGATCCCAAGCCCTCATTTGGTTGACTTTTTATGTTTTCTGCTGTGCTGGAAAAAAGGTGCAAATACTGAACAAGCCTTGAATGGGAATGTATCTACTTTGTTGTTGGTTTTTTTTTTTTTCTTTTGTTTTTCAAACAATGATAACTTTAACAAGATTAAATCCTATCAATACAGGAAGTGTCGTGTGAGAGTATGATGTGATAACCACAGTTTTCTTTGCATTACATTTCTTCTCCATAGATTTGGGGTTCTGATTTATTTCAGGCAAATTGTTAAAATCATACTGAATGAGCTTTTTCTGTTCAGGACAATTTTGGACGCTTGCTTAAAGTTTGAGTTATATTTTGTCCCTTTTAAGTACTAGAAAAGAGAAAACTTGGTTTGGTTTTGTTCCTGAAATATTTTTGATTTACAGATGGAGCTAGTCCAGGTAGCTGGATTTTGCTTGTGCAAATTGATTTTTTTAAAATCTTAATTATTGACTATTCTATACATGCATTATTTTTTGAAGTAATTGTAAATTAGTATATGAATAAACTTAGTTGCTGTTTTCCAAATTTTTATAAATAAAACAAGCAAAGAGAACTCACTGGGTATTTACACTTGCTCTTTGTCTTAGTTTTAAAATTCCCTTGATTTTTCTGTAATAACATGTTAACTTTTTTTTCATACTGATTGAAGCAGCATCAAGGAAAGGCAATGGAACTCGCAAGGCCAACAAATTTATTTATAAAGACTGCAGGTGTGATGTAAGCAGATACAATAGTTTTTTTTTAATCAGTGCAGCTTAAAATAACTTTCTGGAGTAAATAATGCCCTCTAAAATGCTTTTGGGTTAATTGTATCTGTGAAAACTTTGCAGTTTATGAACTGCTATTAAATAATCTCTTCACTTGATTGCACCAAGTCATTTAATATAGTAAGTACAGAATACTTAATTTAGAAAAGGTGAGTTCAGGTGTTTACCATAAATAATGATGCGATACATTTGAGTCTGAACACGTTGTATTCTGAAGTATTGCTGATCCTTGGTAGGTTGTCACAGGTACATTGAACTGTTTCTGAAAGGCGTTATTGAACATTCTGCTAGTTCAGACCTACTATGTGAGTGCATAACAAAGCCATGGGTATTGTTCAAGTCTTTTCCTTCTGCTTGGGCTTAGTCAGCAGGAATGTTGTTGACCACAGTAGCCACTCTCACAATTGCACAACGGCTGTTTATCCTGCAGATTTGCACGCTCTTCTGATGTGTTTTGGAATCCATTCTCTTGCATCTCCTGTTCACTTCTATGTTGCACCTCTTTGTCTGCAAAATCCTTTGTCTCTTTGGGTCCCGAAAAAGTCTCCGAAAATTTCAATCTGAATGATTTGGAAAGATGGTAATAGAGAATAGGGTCAAAACAGAGGTTTGATACTGCAAACAGCAAAGTAGATTCTTTAGCTTTGAAGAGAGCTTGTTTCAGAGGGCAGCTGGTTATGGTATCGCTTTGGCTCAAAGTGTAGGGGATGCGAACAATGTGGTACGGAACGAAACACAGTAGGTAGGCTGCAGTTACGAGCAGTATGTTGATGAGGGCTTTCTTCACATTTGCGTAACTCTCGCTGTATTTGTTTCGGTAGAGTTGTCTAACAACAAGGAAATTGGAAATGAGAATCACAGCTGAAAAATTCAGGAATATTGCTGTGCATATGAAATTAGTAAACACGTGCCAATCTCTTCCAAATTTTGTTTTGAAGTCGATGCATCCTGCACCAGGTCTTTCTTCAATGTTTTTTGTTGGAATAGCCATGTTAGGCACTGTTATGAGGAGCACCATTGTCCATACGACTGCAGACAACATCTTGGCAAATCCAGGCTCTTGAATGCGGTAGATCTTACAACTGTGCATTAGCTGGAGGCAACGATCCATGCTTACAAATCCCAAAAATATAATAGATAAATACATGTTCAGGTAGATGAAACAGGCTGTAACTTGACAGTGGAATATTCTCAGTTTCCAGGACGCAACTCCTAAATCAACAATAATCTTTACTGGCAATGCCAAAGTCAACAAAAAATCCGCTGTTAAGAGGTTAATTAAGTAGATGCTCATACACTTCTGTTTCTGATCTTTTTGTGTGAATGCCCATAGTGCGAAACAACTTCCAATAAATCCCATAAGAAAAATCAAGTAGTAAAAATAGGTAAAAGGTTCCATTTCTTGACCGATGTGGCAGTATGAAACATTGCTTGACATTGTAAACTTCTTGTGCAAGTTGGTATTGCTGCTAGGAGGTACCAAGAACCTACGAAAAGAACCAAGATGACATCAGCTTTTCCTGAGCAACGGTTGTTGTTTTCTGAGAATTTTGTTCCATTTAAGTTCAGAGAGTAAATGCAATTGGGAAGAAATATTTTTCTTTCTGTGCTACTTAACAAATATTAAAGAGGGCTTTCTTCTCATGTCACAAAATTTTAGAAATGTATTCGGGTTTGTTCTTGAAAGCATATGGACTTCTCAGAAATTTTTACGCTAGAGCAGTCTTTCTGAATGAGTGTTTGGTGCAATCCCCCACTCTCCTGCCCCCCCCAAACACAACACCGTAAGAAAGGTTTGAATCTATTTAAGATTAAGCATCTGGTTAATAGTGGTCATACTAAAACTTTGTAACTTTTGAACAAATGAAGCTATGTGTTAAAAAAGGGTAATATTTGTAGCAAGTCTTGTTCTATAAAAATGTATTTGGAGTTTTGAAGTTAACGCATGTCAAACCAATAAGCGGATACGTCAGACAGTTGAGCAAATAGTTTTGATCAGTCCCAAGTTTTTGCAAACTGCTCTGTCTTTCTACTTGAACAGAGGATAAATTAATTGCATTTTTTTATTAAGCCAGCCTTGAGAAAAAGCACATTTTGGGAGAAGCGGCTATTAAACAGTTTTGCTCACTTCCTTTTTAGGCTTGACTGGAAGTTATAGGGAAGAAAAGCAGAAAATTTTGGTCTTACTTTAACTAAATATACTACTCCATGACCAAGGGGTTTCCTTTTTTGGTCCTGAAATCGTGTAACGGAGTTGAATTAAGTTTGGGTGGTGAGCGCGGTGTCGGTGAGGAGCTGCTGGCCTTGCTGCCGTGCTCCTGGGGGGGGTGAGAGGTTCCTGCGCTGGGGCAAACCGAACCCTGAAATGCTGGGGGAACCGGAGCCTCCAGAGATACAGCGTGGCTGAAGCCGGTAACGCTGGCTACAGGCAAAGCAACGGCTGTGTTGCTGAGCACTCGAGCCTGGCTTTGGCACTGTTAATATTTCAGGCTGTATATTTGCGTAGCTCTAGATAAGCTGGAACAGGCAAAGACTGAAAGCACGTACCTGTCTGAGCGGTCTCTGGGGTCTCCTGAGCATTAGTCTGCAAAGGTCTGATGTCTCTGAGCGGCTGCTCTCGCAGCCCGCTGGCGCGTTAATCTTTTCCTCTGGCTGCGTCTGCTGGTTTTCTGAAACGTGTCTGTGGTTTTTAAATGTGCTGATTGACGCAGTTAAAACCAGCCTTTAAATGACTAAACCACGTGGAAGTTACCTAAAAAAGAGGTAACAGAAAAACGTCAGTGTTCATGGAACAGCCCGGAGAGACCTCTCTTTCCTGTGGCTGGGGCAGGGGCTGGTGGCCGGGCAGTCCCAGGGCAGTGCCCTCTGCACGCTCGGCCCCGCGTGGGGCTGATGAGCGGCTCCTCGGGCACTCGGTGCTGGGCAGGGTGAAATGGAGAAGGATGGGGAGGAAAATAGCTGTGAAAGAGCTGAGTTAGACATGTGGATGTGGCCAGTAGTATGGATTATTACCATTATTGCCATTCAAAATGCGTTTTTGTGGAGGGAAGGTGGTCAGAGTTGCTTGCTGTGTCCTCATCAGAGAGCCGACAGGGATGATGAATAGTGCTATCGACTGGCTGGTACCTTGTGGACCGGATGGCAGTGCAATTTTCGCTCTCTCCTCCTAACTTCAAGCCTCAAGATTTAAGTTTAAATGTTCATCATGTCTTCACTTACGTAAGGATGAGGAGACCCATGTGGTTTGGTCAGCCCCGGCATGTGGGATTTTTCTTGTAGTGCCTAAAACTTCATCAGGTTAGTCCCAGATTCTTGACCTGCAGCTGTAGATGTGTGACCTCAATGGCAGTTTCTTTCCTTTCTGTTTATAAAAATCTGAAACTCTTTTTCCCACCCCTCCACACATCATATATTTAAAATCTATCTGGAATCAGGGATGTGCAATGTAGTTGGTGCTCATTCATTATAATATTCCTGCATGAGATTCCTTTTTTCCCCCTAGAATTGGAACCTAATTTGCAGATTTAAAGGCACACAGGGATTTACTGATGGCAATTAAAATTCTAATCCTTTGGACATTTGCCAAGCACTATTAAAAATAAAAATGACACATTAGGGATATAAGGGAAATGTTTATAGTTAAGCTTTTTTCTTCTTGTTGTTGTCTAGTACCAGGCTAGGGTACTGAGGTACAGACAACAATACTGAAACCCCAAAATGTTAGCACTTTGTTGTAGTTGAGCATTCACAGGAATTTACAAATCATGTACCAGAGCTTTGTGAAGAAACAAATTAAGAATGTCTGGTTTTAAGTTTAGTCATAAGTTTAAAGTTCAGACCATATTTGTCGAAATGTTTGCAAAGCTTCATAATCTGGAATGATCCAATGTTTGGTTTTGAGCAAACATGGGCTAATTTTATTGTGTTATGCTCATTGTGCAAAACTGATCTTTCCATACTTGGGGTTTTAATTTATTTATTTATTTTTAAAACGTGAAATGTAGCATTCAGTCAGGTTTTTTGTGTGTGTACTTGTGTCTCCCCTTTTCTGTTGAATCAGTTTACAGCTCAGAAAACTTTTCTAGGTCTAGAAAGACAAGGTGTTGGTCAGGTAAACCTTTACTGAAAAATGACCGATGCTTCCTACAAAAGTGTCTCGGGAGGAAACTGAGTTGAAATTCTGTTTTTATTGCGGTTCAGTGTCATCCCCTTCCCCTGCCTATATGTCTAATTTAAAAGGCCATTTTAGTTCATAAATTACAGATGGTAGATGTTGCTGTTATTAAAGTTGCCGAGCACTTCTCATCATAAAACACTACTTTTGGAGGTTTAACTTTGCTGAATTTTTTAATTTTTATTTTAATTTTTCCGTGATGCATGCCTGCTTCAGCTGGCCCCTGGGATTGGGGGTGGAGCAAGGAAGGGGAGGGGTGCTTGTGTGGGTGGGAATTTATCCAAAATGATTAAACCATTTCTGAGAACAAAGCTAGAAAAAATAACATCTAAACCTTAGAAAAAAAACCACCCAGATCTGATGACCTTTAAAAGAGCATTGGGAGCCTTATGTTTTGAATTGGACACGCCAAAGATTTGTGTCAGTGGTCCTTGTGTCAGGGTCACTTCTGGTACCTCTCCGTGTTTTGCATATTCATTTGGAGAAAGGTTTCACATCCACAAAAAATTTCCAGAGGCTTCCTGCAGCTCTGCTGTTAGTAGGCTTTTAGCTTTTTGTTTTTTCCGAGCACCCTCCACTGCAGGTATGGTCCAGCTGAGCACTCGCCACTGGGTCGGAGCAGGGAGCGGTTCTCCAGGGAAGGGGGACCCCTGGGCTCCAGCGTCGCAGGTGAGGGAGAACCTGGACTCGCTCCCAAAGGCTGCAGGCTGGGTTATCCATGGAGACTGCAGAGGAGCTGGGGGAAGAACAGTGTGAGAGCAGCCAGCATGGATGGAGGAGTGAGTTTGGATGTACCTCAGAGTCCCTGTGGGTTCTCCTCATCCTGGGGTTGGACTTGTTGAAGCTGTGAAATGTTACGTCGCAGCGTCGTGCGTGGGGAGTGTTGGGGCTGCGTGGGATGGCACTACCCAGGTGTGGGAGAGCAGACATCTGCCTGGCTGGGCTTTGCTTGTTGGGTATGAACACTTTGTGTAACGATCGCATGACGTCCCTGGTACATGCTTGGGGTACGCCAGTGCTCGGGTTGGCTGACAGTTCCACCAGGAGAGATCACCAGAGGTTTTCTCCTTCAGCAGGTCATTTCAGGGGTTGTTTACTCAAGGCTCCTCAGATAAGGGTTCTATGGGGCTTACTCAGGCTTAATTACAGATGCCCTATAAAGGATGCAGTTAAGTTTCTTGACAACATTCTTTCATTTTTGTATGGCAGGATTGCATGGGAGTGCGCATTTACACTATGTTTTTCCTTATTTCTGTAACTGCCAGGTGCAGCTTATGGTGAGGGGATGCCTTCGAGCCCCTCGTTTTTGTTGTGTATTCCTTGTTTTCAGCCCTGGAGACCATTAAACGTTAGCAAGCACTGGCCAGGCACGGGTGTTCGAGACTCAGTGTGATCTCCTCTCTTTAAATGAGGGAAACATGTAACAACCTGTTAATCCATCTGCTAGGAAGCTAATGTTTGAATCTGTATCGTTCATGTCCCTATATCTTTTGAATCAGGAAGGTTGTCAAGCATAGAGTGACACGACTCCTTTTATGAGGTTTTTGAGACTACTTTCTATGCAGTAACAAAAGTAAGGCTCATTTGCACTTTGTGCCCACATGGATTCTCTCTGTCAGATTTTCCAGCGTTGGGCAAAGTGGGAGAGAACAGAGAATTTTCACCCACACTCAGGCAGGGGAAGGTAATTGTAAGCTTCCTGCCGCGTGGGACAGGACTAGGAAGTGCAGATCTTCCCTCTGCCAGGAGAAGCATCCTTGCTGCCATGTCCTTCCTCCATGGCTTGGCACGAAGCAGCCTGAGAGGAGGATCAGGCCATCTGCGGGGGTTGTCCAGCCCCACAGGCCCTGGAGGGCACGGACAGAGCCCCAGCAGTGGTTCCTTCTTCTGGCCTGGGCAGTGACACTGTCTCCTGCAGGCAGATCTCCAGAGGTGTGTTCAGGAGTCAGCTATGACGGTTGCGGTGGAGAACTTGTCGGGGTGCATTACTTGCATGAGGGATGTGGCTCTCCTGGGCTTCACTCTGTATAAATGAAAGTTTGAGATTTAATTTTGAGTGTCAATTTCTTCAGTGTCTGTGTGCCTGTGCAAGCCAGGCAGATGTGCACAGGTAGAAATTCTGCAATGTGCGGTAGAGAACTGATAGGAAACTTTGGTTTTATCATGATTTTTTATCATACACGAAGAAAAAACAAAATCCGCTTGGAAACAGTTGATTTTATTTCAGCTTATCTTCAATTGTGAGAGAAGTATTGATAATCATCCTCAGAGGCATGATAATGAGCAGATGGTACAAACTGATGCTGAGAGAGTCTTCCTCTTTCTGTGTATGGCTGTTGCAGTCATTGTGCCGGTATTGAGGTATGTCTTTGAGGAGCAATCTTGGAGTGGTGTCTCTGCCATCCTTTATGCATGTAGCCAAGAAGTTTTTTCAGGTTCAAAACATGTACAAACTAGCAAGTTTAGTATTTGCTCTTAGCACTTTTCATGACTTTCATTGACGGATTAAAATTTTTTATCTTGTTGTAATGTCTGTAAATGAAAAAATAGGAGTGATCTTGGCACAGGGTAAATATGAATTCTGAGCAGAAATAGCTATTTCTGATGGAGAAAAAACCTGATTTGTGAATTTATTTTGGAGCATGAGGAGGTAAGATGTCTTCAGCATAGCCTGTGCCACCGAACCTGTGGGAGAGGGTGGATCTGCTTGGCACACAGCGCTGTGTGAACTGTGTGATACTACGGGTAGAGAACCACATCCTGGGGCTGAACCTTCGCAGCAGCCAGCAGACCACACACCCCGCCGATTGTCAAATAGCAGGTACCCCCCCTTAGCCTGCTTCAATTACCAGTATTTAGTTTATTTAGTTGAACAGCGTTTCGCAGACATGCAGTGCCCTGAAGTGATGAATGAAGATACTCCCATAAAAATAATAAAGGATTTATTTATTAGGGTGAGATAGGAGAATATGTGAGAGGGTGTTGGCAGAGGGAAACGGGCCCCTCCCTCCTGTCACTTCTGTTCTAAAGTTACCAAGTACAAGAGGTGCTCGCTCACTACCGCAATGTGCGGTAGAGAACTGATAGGAAACTTTGGTTTTATCATGATTTTTTATCATACACGAAGAAAAAACAAAATCCGCTTGGAAACAGTTGATTTTATTTCAGCTTATCTTCAATTGTGAGAGAAGTATTGATAATCATCCTCAGAGGCATGATAATGAGCAGATGGTACAAACTGATGCTGAGAGAGTCTTCCTCTTTCTGTGTATGGCTGTTGCAGTCATTGTGCCGGTATTGAGGTATGTCTTTGAGGAGCAATCTTGGAGTGGTGTCTCTGCCATCCTTTATGCATGTAGCCAAGAAGTTTTTTCAGGTTCAAAACATGTACAAACTAGCAAGTTTAGTATTTGCTCTTAGCACTTTTCATGACTTTCATTGACGGATTAAAATTTTTTATCTTGTTGTAATGTCTGTAAATGAAAAAATAGGAGTGATCTTGGCACAGGGTAAATATGAATTCTGAGCAGAAATAGCTATTTCTGATGGAGAAAAAACCTGATTTGTGAATTTATTTTGGAGCATGAGGAGGTAAGATGTCTTCAGCATAGCCTGTGCCACCGAACCTGTGGGAGAGGGTGGATCTGCTTGGCACACAGCGCTGTGTGAACTGTGTGATACTACGGGTAGTATCACAGCCCCCACATCCTGGGGCTGAACCTTCGCAGCAGCCAGCAGACCACACACCCCGCCGATTGTCAAATAGCAGGTACCCCCCCTTAGCCTGCTTCAATTACCAGTATTTAGTTTATTTAGTTGAACAGCGTTTCGCAGACATGCAGTGCCCTGAAGTGATGAATGAAGATACTCCCATAAAAATAATAAAGGATTTATTTATTAGGGTGAGATAGGAGAATATGTGAGAGGGTGTTGGCAGAGGGAAACGGGCCCCTCCCTCCTGTCACTTCTGTTCTAAAGTTACCAAGTACAAGAGGTGCTCGCTCACTACCTCTGCTGGTTGTGACTCTGTGGCCTTGCTAGGTATATTAAAGTGGCATCTGTCCCCTCTTTGAGTTGTTTGTGTTGACTTTTTACAATAGAGATAATTTTTTGAGATGGCATGCTGCAAAATTAAACTGTGTGAGAGTTTTATTGCTGATTTCTGCACGACCAGGATTTTTTTGTATCTTGAGGCAGTTGTGGAGTGAGCTTTCTCTCCTGACATTGTGTGTGGAGGCAGGATTTCCATTTGCTGGGTTTAGCTCTTTCCCTGAAGAATTGCTACGCTCTGTCAGTGGCAGAGAAAATGGTCCATTTTGAAGCCTTACACCACAATATTAGCATAAATAACCCACTGCACAGTAACTGCAGCATTGTCATTTGTTCAGAGCGAGGTTGAGGTGGCTTCTGGGTAGATAGCTCTGCGGTATTGCTAAAGGCTAGGGCAGGTTTATGAGGTGATGCATAGTTTAAAAGTGTGAGATGTTTATGAGCTTTTTGAAGCAGATTTATGCTACCCTTCCTGGGTCCTGACTCAAGGTTTTGAACAGCAGAACAGCGTCTCCTTACAAAAGGATGACCGGGAACTCCACCAGGCTTGGGGGAGAGAGGCTGAAACGTGTGAGCACAACAACTTTTCTGTGCAAACGTGTGTGTTTGAAGTCTTTCGGCAGCCTGCAACCTGTGCTGGTGCTTCCCAGGGGCACCACACGCCTTTGCAAGAGATTCCAGGTCCAGCTGAATAACTTTGCTCTTTGAAGAATAAATAGACCAAACCCTGCTTCTTGTTCCTGGAGCAAGTGGAATTGCAAGAATTGTAGGGAAGCTCTTCCAGGTGGTCAGTTGACAAGGGAGGAGCTGGTACTTAGTGTGACTGCAAGACTTCTGGATGTCAGAGGAGCTGGTTAGGTTTGTCTGAGGTGTGATGCGCTGGGAAGGGTGTGAAAGAATTAACTTAATGCAGAAGAAAACCCTGGCCCCATACCTTTCCCCGCCAGTTCAAAGTGAACCAAAAGCTAGGAATCTAGTGTTGCTTTTGAAAAAGTGTATTGGTCAGCAAACTTTCCCCTGGGTGCCTTATGTGGGTTTTTTTGTTCTAATATCAGTAATCTGGTGGAGTGAGGAAACAATTTTACAATATAAATAATTTTTTCAAAGCTTGCAAAATAATTACAAAGTTATACAGATGCATATTGTGGAAGTGTTTTCATCTCTGTATGCCACTGTGCTTTCACAGCTGGAATTATTTAGATTTACGTAGGCAAATACCAAGCCATACCGTGTAAGGAACTAAATGTTTTTGCCATAAATGACAAAAAATCTCCCACAAAGCAATGGATTCCCTTCCCCTGCAGACTATTTCCCTTGCTTGGAGGGAAGAGCCTGCAAAGTCTCAGTTTGACAGGAGGCAGGGAGCTCTGAAAGAACCATATAAATAATCTTTTATGTATTTGTTTTAAAAAACCATGACTGAAACGCGACTTTCTCCTGTACTCCCTAAAGGCTGGTTCGGGCTGAGGATCCCCCCAGCCCCTGCTCCCAGCTGAACATCCAGGCTCCCCCCAGTGCTGGGCACCGTCTGCTCTCAGTTTGGGGTGGGAAAGCTCTTCAGTCAAGTGGGAAATAAATGGAGGCAAATAGACTCTACAAAGGTGTGTTTAAACTCAGCAGGCAGTTTAGAGCTGTCCAGTCCCTTGGTTTAAATATAATCCTGTGTGATGGTGGAATACTGGTACTGTAGGTTGGTGGTCTCAGACCAAGAGAAGTTACCCACAGCCTTGGAGAAGGTTCAAAGACCATATATTTAAAATACTTTCACCCTGACAGATTATCTGTTAAGACTAAAATGAAACACAGTGGCAGAAAGGTGAAGCACATGTTATTTCTGTTCCTATATCTTCTTTGTTAAGTACAATGAAAGCATTCAGCTTCCAGAGCCATTGCCTGAAAGCTTTTGTGGGTACTTTATGCATGGTGTGTTTTCCCTGTACAGTGATAAAGTCAATCAATCAATAAAAAAAAAAAAAGCTGCTGAAAACCTGAAAAATACAGTTAAAAAAAGAGATTATATTTATATATATAAGGTTGATGGCTTTCAGCTATTACCTTTGTACAGAGCGAAATGCTTTATCATCATGCCAAAAGCAGAGGAAAACCCAACAAATCATTCTTTCTGGATTTATATATACCCCAGAATTTCTAGACTCTGTATGTGTGTGTTTTCAAATGGCTTCTTGAGTGTTCTGACGTACTTCTGCAACAAAGTTACAAAATCTCAGTCAGCTTGGTATCAACATTTTTGGTGTACACCATGTTATTTCAGAGGAGTCCTGAGGAATATGGTGCAGCGTAACTGTGCTATTTATTTTGTAGAAGGATCCTCTTTAAACAATTGCTTATCTTGAGCAACACATTTTGTAAAAGTATTCTAACATTTGGTGTCTAAGGGAGACAAATAATCAAGTTTAATTCTTAATTTTATAGACTGTTTCCATTAAGAAATCTTATATATATGCATTTTTAAAAAAATAAATATATAAATATTTCTATACATTTTACTAAAGGTTTTTCAGGCTCTGTGCACATCTTTAAGGATTTGATCTGTATTTTTTTTTTCCTTTTTAAATCTTCTTTTCCCCTGCATTGTTAGAATAGAATCCTTCTTTAAGCTGCCTATCGCCTTCAGTGCCTTGCTTTGTGAGCTGTTAAAAACAAGAGAAGTTTTCCCCTGAGGGTCTCAGTCCTCTTTTATGGGCTGCTGGAGGCCAAGTCAGAGAGACTTGTGCTGAACTTCCCCATGTTGCTTCTGAGGACTCTCCTGCAGTTGCGGTGGAGCGACTGAGAGTGTTTCAGGCCCTCCAGGCTGGTTTGATCATTGTGTGTGTCGTGCCTGGCTTCGTGAGAAACAACAGCAACTCAGCTTCATTATTGAGTCTGTTGGCTAATGAGCTCAGAGACCCACAGCCTGGAGCTCCAGAATGTGTTGTTCCAGTTATCCCTCTCTTTTTGAGATCCAGATAGGTCATATTCCACTAGAATGCGATCATAGCATCAGCTGAAATAGCACACAGTAAATATATTGTCAATTTGCAATAATGTTTTTGTATAGAGAAACGCTACTTGGTATTTTAAGCTGAAACCTTTCTTCTCTTTTATTGCCGGTTCTCATCTGTTCAGTTTCTTTGAGACATTTGCATTCTTAAATAACTTGCCTAAGTGTGTTATTTTACAGACCCGAACTTATACTATATTTATACTTTCCGGAAGTGTATTTGATTTTCTGGATTTAGAAACTTCAACGTCCCTTGGAGTTTTCAGCTTGAGATGCAGTTTTTGGTACAGCTTTTCTTTAAAGGGTAGGCAGAGGAAAAAATAAATAATGGGATCAAGGCACACGTTTGCAGCAGACAGTGCAAGAGTAAACTCCTTTGAGTAGAACAGAGTTTCTTTTAACTGGCAGTTGAATTGTGAGCTAGTTTGACTTAGAGTGTATGGTATTCTGCAGATGTGATAGGGTACAAAGCAAATGACAAATACAAACATGATACTGAATATATTACGGCTGATTTTTCTCTTGGTCACATCTGAGTTCCTTCTGAATTTTTTATAAGAGCTATATATTTTTTTTGATATAGAAGTGTAAAAAATAATTAGCAGAAGAAAAACAATCCAGAAAATCCCTATGGAAATATAATTTGATACCTTGTGCCACTGCTTGCCAAGCTCATTTTTAAGACCTATACATTTTCTGGAATGATTTTCCTCAGCGATTTCATTAGTTAAAAGCATATTTGGAAATGATAAAAGCATTAACAGCAGCCATATGATTATAGAGATCACCTTACTGTAGTTAACTGTGTGAACAAAGGAGGTGAATAAAGGCTTTACAATTTTGTAGTATCTGTCAAAACCTATGAGGCCAAAAAATGTTATCCCAATATACATGTTTGTATAAAAAACAACAGCAGAGTATCTGCACACAAACGTATTGAGTTGTGGAGGTGCGATTTCTGAATCGGCAAGAATTTTGAAAGGAAATGTCAAGCTCATTAGGAGATCGGCAACAACAATGTTTTTGAGATAGACAATAAAACTCTTATTGCTAGGAACATACAGAAAGATCCATGCTGCCACACTGTTCAGCAACAGTCCTACTATGAAAATTAAGAAGTAGACCAGGGGAATGACTGTCTTAATTATTACTGTGCTGTTATTGCAGTTGTTTCCCGAGGAGTTTGTGCTGGAGTTGAACATCTTACAATATCTTTGTTCCTAGAAGCAGAGAAAGATTATCTCAGTGAGATAAAATGGTGCTAGGCTTTCCATTAATTAGTTTAAGATTTCTACTCTTACTTCAAAATGAACTTGGCATACTTCTCAGAAACCACCACATTTCCACACCATACTATTTCTAGCAGGAATGCCTAGTTAGTGTTTTCCAAGTGGTGCCATCTCACTTCTTGATGATGTTCAAGGGCATACTGCTGTTTTGAACAGAGAATCCGTTTGCTTCTCTGTTTGACTTTAATGCATTGTCTTCAAGTTCTGGGCTGCCCCTTTTCTGTTGGTATAAGCCTACGTGCTTCAACTAGGATGGGGAATGAGCCACAGTGATTTTGTGACTTAAGGCACGTCTCATTAACTCTTAACGACCAGTATGTATTTTTAGCACTGGCTTACTAGGAAATATGTGAGGGATGTGTTCGTTGTACAAGCGTTCTGTTTTGCTTACAGGCATAGAAAACACTCTTGCATTAGTCAAGCATGCAAATATCTAGTGTATGCCAATGTTTTCTAATGTTCACTTGAAAGGAAGCCTTATGTGCAGCTAGCAGAGTTTGCTTTAAACTTTTACTTGTAGTAGCACGATATATAGGAGCATGCCTGTGTGTTAGTGTAGTGTAGAATGTGGAACTGTCCTCTTGAGTCATCCAGATTTAAATTTTAGAGGATCTCCAAGAAGAAAATGCATCTGCTGTCTGTGTTTCTTTGACAGAATGTTTACGGGGGTGGATTATCCTCTGTAGGGAGGGCAGAACAGATATAGATACAATGCTGCTGTATTTGGCAAATGAAAACCTAGGCAACTGGAAAACACGTGCCATGGAGCTGGGAAAAAACCCTACTCTGTCTTTTAGAAAATAAAGAATTTCCTTATTGCTACAATTCAGAGTCAGTAGCTGATGCCTCTCTGTAGCAGACTGGAAGCTGAATGCGACCTTGCAATAACTACAAATGGTAATTTTCTCTCAAATAGGTAAAATTGTTTCCTTTGATATGTTGTTTTCTGTGTCTCTTTTGCAGACACTGTAAAGGCTGACCAGCTTAGATGCTGTTTCTGGAACATGCATGGATAAGCAGGGGGCAATGGAGCAGGTATTGCCCGTATTCACACCCAAAGCCTGGAGTTAATCTCTTCCTGGTAGCTCTCCCATATGAAGACCTGCCATCCTATCTCTATGTTTAAACTCCAGTCATCAAGGAATTTGTTTTTGTTTGATTGGGTTTTTTAAAGTAAAAGGATGGTGTGGAGAATGGGTGTTATAACTATCATGTGAATAGGTATGTTAGGATTAGGAGGTGATAATGGGTAAGGTTTGGGGTGACACTGGTACCACTAAGAGGATCTCCCCTTTTCTCTCTGTATCTTTCAACCATCCACTCAAACAACTGGAAAGTACCAATAATGAACGGTATTTTTATTTAAGATGGTAACATACTATTTAGAAACTGTTCTTTTCCCACTGCTGTACACTGTGTACATGTTCTCTTCCTCCTGGCAGACTGTCTAAGCGGGACCTTCTCTCTGCATGTGGTGTGTTTAGGAGTTGTTCCTTTTCTGTAGGATTTCCTAAAACAAAGTATGTAGAGGTGGCTCTTTCTATGCTTTGACTTAGTAGCAGATATTCCTAAACATAGGAAGTTTATGAAATATTTCTTGCGCTTGCATCATACAACAAAGGGTTATTTCAGAAGTGCATGACTAGAGGTGTGGATTTTAAAACTTTGTAAAGTCTATGGTGTCTATACAGCATGGAAGACACCCTAGACAAATTTTACCTGCAGATTTATCAACTGGCTGTGGTTGAGAGAGAGGCCAAAGTCCAAGCTAGACTCTAAATCTTTCAATATCAATGGCATGACCCCTTACCTTTCTTGATTTGAGTGCTGTGGTGCTTTTTGTTAAGGGTCTAGAGTGCCTTCCATTCTCAGGCACGGTGCTCCTCCTCTTGCTGGGAGACCTGTGTGAGAGATGGGAAAATACTGTTGTTAGAGTTGTGTATCATAACGTAGGACAGTGTAATTCTGTGATGCTGAGGGGTTGCCACAGTGCAACGCCTGTTTACACTGTCTAATCATCAGTACTGCAGGCAAGTCTTCAGGTCTTTTCAGGAGGACTTCAAAATTGGTTAGGGACAGAGTCATAGAGCAGTTATGTTCAACCTAAAGCCCATCACTGCATGGGTAAGTCTAGAGGCTTGTGGGATTCCTCCGGTTATGCATCACATCATTTGTGTTCATGATTAATTTTATCTGCTATTTTTGTCACCTAGTCACACACTCGGCTCTTTTGAAAGGCCTTGTCCTAGTGCTCTGAATAATTCAACACTGGTAGTGAACAGTCATTTTGCTAGCCTGTTCCCTCCATCAGTCATGGGTCCCAGGGTGGATCCTGTAGGAGCTATGGCAATGTGGTACCACGAGGTGTAACTCCTGAGCTCTGGTAAAGAATCAGTCTGTCAGGGTGGACTTAGTGAAGCTGCTTAGTGCTTCTGGATCCACATAGCAACAGGCACCGCGATGGCTGCACTCCTCTGCTGATTCGTGTATTGCAGAGATGGTTTGCATGGAGTTGGCAGAAGGCATGCTTCCACTTTATAGAGGAGCTGCCCTTTCGTGTTTGTTTTGGTTGCATTCTTGTTGAAGCACCCCTTAAACCTTCATAATGAGAACATCATCTTCTCTCATGAGAACCCGAGAACTTGCAGCGATGCCACCAAGTAGTATGTGGATTGAGATGAGCATATTTAATTCTCGTTCCATATTGGGATTCATCTGGAAACTGAATACTGCTCATTTGATGTTTATTGCTGGGTCAATGTAGGATTTTTATGTCCAAGTGCTACTTGAAGTGATAAGTGATGCTTAAGGATTATTTGGATTATTTTTTCTTTTTTTCTTTTCCCCAATTCTTAAAATATTAGTTTGCCTTTTTTTTTTTTTCCTTGCTGTTGCATAACTGCTGCTGTTTGCTGGTGTGTTACAAGATGATGGCTTAGCACCTGGCAATTTGTGACTTGTGTGTGAGAATAACCTTTTGACCTTGAGCAGCATTTCCTGTTCAAATGCATGGTCTGGCATACAGTATATTCATTCTTTGTAAATAATAGCAACTAGTTGTGCAAAAACCAGCAAACTTGATTCATGAAACTAACAAGATTCATTTGGTAAGGTATATAAAAGTTTTAAACTTTCCCAATTTGCCTTGGCAAGATACACAAAAAGAAAGTTGCATAAACCACTAAAAATGCTTAGTTCCTTCTGTATTCAAACACTTATGCTATAATTTGCAACCCTTCCAATATCATTAAGGCACTTTTTCTTGAATTCTGTAACTTGGCTGTCAAATGTCAAAGTTCGTGGCTGCTTTACTGAACATAAGAATAATATTTACAAGTTTGTTTTGTTTTGTTTTTTTTTTTTCACTCTGAATATAACAAAGGTTCTGTAGTACTGAGTGCACATTTTAGGCTATTTATGGAAATTAATGTAGCTGCTTGATAAATGTGCAGTGCAGTTACTGGGTCAGGGATTAATGACAGTGGTCACTGTCCCCAGAAACCATTTTTGAACTGCAAAATGGAGTTTATCAGGGAAGATGATCACACCAAATGTTATCTCTGATGCTTTGAGAATCCGGAGAGGGCGGAAGCGCAATACACAAAACACAGGAGTTATGAATTGTGCTGAGTTGAGCTAAAAGAAGAATCTCTTTTTAAAAAGATTTAATTTCTAATGAGGTACGAATACAGGGGGTGGTCTGAACTTGCAGCCCCAGCCACACTGGTGTGATTCAGTCGGAAGGCAGCCCCCAGTGTGGACGTGTTTCCCCCCACGATGTGAACTGCCTGCCCCGCTCCCCGGATCTCCTGCTCTGAGCTGGCTGGAAGGCTGCTGCGCGTCTCCTGTGGGGCTTAAAAGGCTGGACATGGTCACTTGTTCATTAGGAGCTGGACCAGTGCAGGGAAAGAAAAGCAGGGCTAGCTGGGATTTGCAGGTGGTGGGATCCTGTCTCTCTGGAAGTGCTCTGCTGGGTGGGAGCTGGCAGGAGCTCTCCAGGGGAAAGCCCTCTCCTCCGGCTGCCCAGGCGTGGTGTGTTGTTGGGCTGAGCTGCTCCTTCCTGCATCTCCACGAAGGTGCCTGACCTGGCAGCTGGTAGGTGGGGTAGGTACCAGGGTGGAGACGTTCAGGGTCCGTGGTTGTAATTGCCGGTCTCTTTGGAAGGCATTTTTTGCCGTGACTGTGGAGATATGTTGGTACATTTGACTTCTTGTCAGTTTGCCAAGTGACTAAAATTTTGTTATTTTTCTGTTCTTATTATAACATTTGTCATAAGGCTATGTCTGGATTTTAATGCTTAAGAGAATAAAAGTATGTAAACTACACTCTGTACTATTTCAGCTCTTTGAAATGGCCTATCGGGCAGTAGCTGTTCCTTGTCAAAGATGCATAGAATGTAGTGGAGGAAAATGGGACGAACGGTTGAGTGAATTCTTATTATAACATTTGTCATAAGGCTATGTCTGGATTTTAATGCTTAAGAGAATAAAAGTATGTAAACTACACTATGTACTATTTCAGCTCTTTGAAATGGCCTATCGGGCAGTAGCTGTTCCTTGTCAAAGATGCATAGAATGTAGTGGAGGAAAATGGGACAAATGGTTGAGTGAAGATGAATAGTTGAATTAGAGAAAATAAAACAGTGTTCCCGTTGCAGGAAGTAGTAAGTGATTAACTGTGAGATAGCATCGTGTGTGGTGGTGGTGCTCAGTGCACACTTCCTCTGGCAAAGGGGGACCGATAACTGTGGCAGTAATGTCTAGGGGGTCTCGGTTCCTTCCTGCTGTGCCTTCCAGCTCCTGCTTTCAAGACCACTCAAATCTGGTGTGAGAGGACAGAGGACTGAGCCAGCTGTGTTTCTTCTCAAGCTGCTCCTCAGGGTGCTGGTGAGAGTAGTGTCCCCTGTGCAAGTGGCTGGGAGAGGCTGGGTGTCCCATGAAGGTTGCTGCGGCTGCGTCCCCAGGAGTAGCAGTGGCTTCTGCCACCCCAGGCAAGCCTTGGTGGTGCTGTGGGTGCGACCTGTCTGCAGCTGTGGTTAGCAAGGGCGAGGATAGGTGTGTAAACTCTTTACATCTTAAAGCTACTCCTCTCTTTTGATCCAAAAAGACAAAATTCAGGATATTCTAGGGAGGAGGTAGCAGTTGGTGACGGAGGGAGGTATTTTTTTCATGCTATGCTATTTTATTTACAAACTTCTGACTTCCTGAACGTGGGAGGAGGCAAACAAAAAGCTGGACTCGGAATGCTGTCCTTGGGGGTTTTCTTAGGATGGCGTGCCAGTCCTGATGGTGCTGCCGGGCTGTGTGAACCGTCTGCCTTGTCTACCGTCTTTTTCCTCCTGTGTGCATCTCATCCCCAAGCCCTCCACAGTGGGCTTCTCTCCTCCCTTCTGCCAGTATCCCCACTTAGCATCACTAATGCCTGTGGAGGGAGCGCAGCCCCTCAAATGACCTGGTAGTCTAGGACCCCGTGTCACTTGGTGGGGTGGCAGCCCTCTGGCCACCACTGCATCCCTCTGCAGCCCTTTGCCTTGCTCTTGGCAGCAGTAGCGGGAGCCTGGAGTGTCTTTTCTTCTTCGTCTCTTAACTGAAAGGAGCAGTTGACTTTCTCAATTTGGAAGAAATTTGCTGTATTATCTAACCTTTAAAATGTTGTTTTAACAAGAAACAAGGAATAAAGCCTTGACATCTTTTGTGACACCTCTTTGCTGGGACTGCATTTGCCCCTGGCTGCCTGTATTCTTTGGGTTGATTGGGGGTGTGGGTGAAGATTTGAACTTTTCTGTGTAACTCTCTCATAAAACCTTATGTGTATCTGTGTTTCTCAGTCCTTATATTTGTGAAAGATAACTCCCAGCTTCTAAGTTTAGTGCATTACAACATTTCCTGCCAGTGGCTGGGTTGGGAGGAGTCCCATTAACACCTTTCAGAAGTATGCGGTAGGGCAGTAGAAAGTCTTGACTTTTTAATGATTTTGAATGAATTCTTATTTCCAGTTGGATATAAAAAAATCCGTTTCTAAAACTGAGGCAGATCTGAGTAATGAGCTTTTTGTTCTGCTTGCTCTCCTCCTTCCGAACTCTCTTCCCTATCTGCTCACTTCTGGGGACCAAAAAAAAAAAATGTGCAAGGTGACATTTTCAGGCAATCCAGTGATGAGGAAATAAACGATAAACGTTTTTATCCCCAAGTTCTGTCCCAGGAGCACAGTGTGCTGCACCGTCCTGGCCGTTGGTGAAATATCACTATTATTTTTGGGGGGTTGGACTAGATGATCTCCAGATCAAAGCCTTGGCAGCCCCAGACCTTCCTGCAGGTCCCCTCTGCCCAGCGGTGAGGTGTCCCCCTGTGCCCGCAGCCATGCGGCCAGTCCACCAACACAGCTCCGGTGCCAGGCTTACTGCTGTTACCTTGCCAGGAGAACACATGCCACACGAAATGGCACCAATAAGGGCAGACAGCATTTAGCATTGGCAGCATTTTATAACTAAATTTCCTGACCAAACTTATTACAGACAGTTAAATCATATGTGATGTTTTCTTGGCGTGTATGATTAATTTCTGGTGTTCTGAAGGACAAAGCAGAGTGGGGAGAGCCCACAGGTATAAAGAACAGCTGTAGATAAGATTGTTTATTTCTTTTTAAAGTAACAAGCTCTTTGAAGGGCAGTGCGAGCTTGTTTGGTGTCAGCGTGAGGACACCTCAAGGGTAGAATTTTATTTCTGTCTTGTAAAACCCACCAATAATTGTTTCATTTCTTCTTATTGTCCAGAAGCCCCTGTGCTACTTTTGAAATCTGAAATTTACTAGCCTAATTTTCCTGATAAGTTAAATTTTTCATTCTGTTTTTATTTCTGATTTTTAGACAAGGGCTTGAGTTATTCTGAAACCACAACCTTGTAACATTAGAAGATTAGAGCCTTTGAAGTATCTGTGTAAACCCTGATGTTCACACTGGAACTGAACAATGCTTTGAGCTGTTTGCATGTAGGATCATTTTCAGATCTCATCCAAATATTCTGGTTTTTTAACTAAGCATCAAAAAGCCCCCACTGAGATTCTTCCTATCTCCCATCAGTTATAGTATCTGAATTAGGGAGTAGTGGATGTAAGAGGAAAAGTTAAGACCCGGGTCAGTTTATGATTTGATATCAGAGGATTAAACAGACCAGCTTTTAGAAGCAACTGTCCTATCAAATTTGTAATTATTCCAGTATGAATATGTCAATAAAACACTTTAATGATGAGTAGTTTTATTGTCCTAACCCTGGGTATTTAAAATTAGTAAAATATCACTCAAATAAAGAAATTATTTCCTTTAATATTCTATTTTGATAGTAACATTTGTCATTTAAATATTTAATTTTTAAATCTATTTTCTGATGTTTTAGACTATGCATTTTATATAGTTATGTTTTTTTAGTCATAAAACAAAAGTAGTTGCTTAAAAAAAAATATCTTTTGCTAAGATACACAGTATAGAGCAATCCTTACCTGTAGATCGTCAGTCTTTGGTGGCATAGCTTGAGGCTGTTCCGTGTCTGAGACTGATAGGTGTGGGAGTGCGTCTGCCTGTCGTTTCTCTATTTATTTACAGTTATGACTGCTCATTTGTGTTCTAAGTAATTTGTGGTTTGCGTAACGCATAGATGATTTCCTTTTCACCTTAATTTGTCAATTAAAAAAAAGGTATTACAGTGGTAGTTATTTAAAAATTAAAAGAGAATGTTTGAGAGAACTGGTAAGGTACAGAAACATGTAATGAACAGGCAGAGTCTTTCATCTGGAAAGAAGTACAGAATTGCATGTGTGGTCCCTCTTCAGCTATGAAACAGATTTACAGAATAAACCCTTTATAACTGCCTTATAATGTCAAACACCGTAAAACCAGCGTATTCTGTTACTTACTGGCTGGAGTGCAGTCTTCTATCTGCTCTGCTTTACCCATGTGCTGCTCCTGCACGGCTGGATCGGCTTTAGTTCTCTGGGCAACTGCTTTGCAGTTTTATGTTCATTATCTGCTCCCGCAGTGATAGTGGTTCAGGGTGTGCTGTATCTCCCCAAGCAGAAGGTCGAAGAGCTGGTGAGTCGTGCCTCGCCGCTGGGCCAAATGTGGTTGAGATCTCAAGTGCTGCAGATGGTCGGGGCTATTTTCGTGTGCTCACACGTTAACTCCATGAAGATCAGCATTGAACTGGTTTCAAGAAAGACACATTTGTGCAGTTGGCAAAGAAGTAAGCAATCTTAAGTTAAAGGCTGGTGTTTTCTTTTCTTGAACTGTTCCCAGGCCTAGCTGTGACCTTTTCTGTAAAGTTTACTACTTTGATAGTTTCTGCTTTTGTTACTAGGGGTGTTCTGAGCTGGAGTGCACAGGGCTGCATTGGAGTTGCTCAGGGCATGCTCAGAGGCTGAGACACGTATTCTGGGGACAACTGATGAATCTTTGGTGTATAGCTTTTTTCTTTTTCTTTCTTTTTTCTTTTTCTTTTCCATTTTTTCTCCTTTTTTTTTTTTTTTAACCTTAATAACCTGTCTGTCTTTCTCCCTTCCTGTTTTTCCCATATGTTTACCACGAGGCTTTGAAATCAAGCACAAAATTAGTGGAAATGTATGGTAATGGAAAAGCTAATATCTCTTCTATGAATCTCAGAAACTATTATAATATGAGAGACATCTGAAGTTTGGAGAGATAAACTGAGATTTATATGTTTATTTAAAAAGAACTGAGATACATAAGTTGTGTGCATTAGTGTTAATAAGAATTCAGTACATTATTTGAATATGCTTTACAGTGTGTAACCCAAACCCTCTGTTAAATACACAATTTCCTCATGGACTTTCCTCCTAGTAGTGTTTATCACCTTAAAAGAAGGGGCCCAAAGGAATAGACAAACGAATGTACGTTCTGCTGATGCATTGCTGCCAATGTATTCATCCTTTACTTGGAGCCAGTGCTGTTAACCTGAACCTGTAGTCCCTTCCTTCCACCAAATTTCATTGAATCTTTCCTGGTGAAATAAAGGGAGTATCTTCAGAGGCAAAATTATCTTTACATTACTGTGAGTATTCTTGCCCCTGTCTTATTTCTGAGACTCCCAGATCAAAGCCAATAATGCTCAATTTTTCATTGCTTTTGGGTGATGAGTTTGGACCGTCATACAAAGTTTTTAGACCTGCCTTAGATTCTGTTTCCGTGGCAGGATGAGTGTTCAGCCTTTCTGGGAGTCTGAGTCCGAGCTCTTTGGATCTGGTAGGCAGGTGCTGTGATGTAGAAGTTTGGTTTCAGTTACTTTCTTGGGTGTCAGAGACAGGGCAACATTCTGGTTCCCTTTCAGCTGCCTGACACTGGGTTCCTTCCTCTTTGGGCAGTCTCCCCAAGCTGTGGCAGCTCATGGGGGTTCCTGCTGATAACAGCCTCCCTTGATCACAGCCTGCTTTGCTGCCTCTGCTTCTGTGGCCCCCCTTGCACTGCGTCTGCCCTGTGGGCTGTAGCATTAGGATTCATGTCCAGTGGACCTTGTGTGTCACACCTCACACTGTCAGCCTTTGGTTTTAAGCAGATTGAAGGAAATCTCTCCGCCTTAAAGAGTCATAGCTCTTCCTGTGCCTCAGGAGAAGAGAGGGTTAAACTTTTAACTGAGGAAGAAGTGGTGAGTGCCAGAGGTTGCATGTTTTAATCTTCCTCCTGAGCTACAGGGACATGCTCCCAGCATCTGAGGAAGGCTTAGAGGGGAGCACTTGCATGTCTCTTTGCCCTTTTATCCCTGCCCTGCACCCATCTCAGGAGCACAGCCCTTCCAGCACGCCTGCCCAGTGTCATCCCCAGTGCCGGCTGCTCCCTGCATGTGTGTGCACACGCCTGTGCACGTCCAGTGTCCTGGTGTGCCTACACCCCTCTCTGCTGGGGGAGGCTTGATGGAAGCCATCCTCCTGCTCTGGTCCGGTGCCAGCACAGGCGGTGAGCAGCATGGAGGAGCCCTGTTCCTTTGAGCGCTTTGTCAGGCTCAGGGGGGGTTGCCAGGGATAGCAGGGGGCTGTTGAACTGCTGTTGCTGGGATGTGTTCCTCAGCGTGTTGGTGAGGGTTTCAGGCAGGGCAGGGGACCCCGGAGAAGCCTGTTCCTTCTCCTGTTGGTTGTGGGGTATTATTTTTAGCTGAAGGATGTTTTGGAAAAATACGGATTTGGTTTCCGTTCTCATTCTTGTTCTGAATGTGGAAATCAGCTAGAGAGGAATCCCGCCTGTGAGCTGGGAGCCCAGTGTCACGCCATGAGACATGAGTTGGTGTCAGCAACTTCTTTACAGCTGGGCTTTGTGCAGGTTGGTGGTAGCCCAGGCTGTTGGCTGCACGGGGGAAACACTGCCGTTCCCAGCCTGCGCTCCGGCAGGCATCCTGCTCCGCTCCCGCTGGGATGTGGGTGCCACCATCTCCTTGAGAGCTGCCAATGTTGGGAAGTGTCCATGTTGGTGCATCTCCTGGCCACTCCCAGCCAGGGGTCCTATTCCCTGAGAAGTCCCCACTGGAGCCGGCTGCTCTGGGTTGGGCTGCGGAGTGAGGAGGCTTGTGCAATGGCAAGCCTGCCCCATTTGTCTGCCTCTGGCTGACCTTCTGCAGCTGGGGGAGGATCAGGGAGGACATTGCACAAGACTTTTCAGGTGTTCCCCAAAATGTACCCTGTCAGACAAACTTTGCACCTCTTTCCATCCACCACATTGTAATTTTTTTGAAGCAAGGATGAGAGGAATGGGTCAAATAAGGCTTTGACTGATCAAAGTGCTTCAAAAACCTCTGGCCCTCTGAGACAGTGTTTGTAATTAATTCTAAAAAAAAAAAAAAAAGTTTCCTTCTTTTTTGTTGTTTTTCCTGTCCTCAGAAACAGCAGCAGAAGCCTCAATATCCCTTTTGGGACAAAGATCAACTTTCAGAGTGTGACCCACAACAAACTTTTTCCAATAGCTTCCTCATCTAAGCCTAAAATTAAAATAAGCAATGTTCCATTTGTGTCCAGATGAAAGCCTTGCAGAAGAGGAAGAGAAGTGCAGTCTGCCAAGACAAGTGAGTTAGAAAGAGAAAAATAAAATAAAGAATAAGAGGAACTTCTTGGCAAAGCAAAATTGTCCACCAGCCTCGGTTAAATCTCTCCCTTCCAAGGGCAGTTCTCACTTTATGTGCAGCATCCCACTGTTGAAGGAAGCCATCATTCAAAGACCTAGCAAAAGGCAAAATTTGAGCAGTGAGGAGGTTGCTTAAACATTCAGAAGTTACTCTGGTTGTTTCAATCGCTTGAGTATTTAGAAAAGAGCTAAATAACCTTTTTTGCCAATCAGAACTTGAGCCTGCAGCCAACAATTTGGACTACCAGCCTTTGTGCAACAGGAAGTCCTTCCACTAGTATGACAAACTTGTCACTGAGGGACTGGGCTCTGGTAGAGTAAAATGCCATGCAACAAAAGTAGGATTCTTGTTTGAGGACTGAGTGCCTCAAAGCAAACTGGCAGTGAAGTCCAAGCACAGCCCAGGCTGGTAGGTGGTTCTCCAGGTTTCTTTCAGCTTTAATTGCCAATGCAGAATCATAGAATCATATTATGGTTTGGGTTGGAAGGGACCTTGAAGACCATGTAGTTCCACCATGTAGTTCCAGACACCTACCACTAGGCTAGGTTTCTCAAAGCCCCATCCAGCCTGGTCTTGAACACCTCCAGGGATGGGGCATCCACAGCTTCTCTGGGCAACCTGTGCCAGTGTCTCACCACCCTCACAATCAAGAATTTCTTCCTCATAGCTAATCTAAATCTTCCCTCTTTCAGTTTAAAGCCACCACCCCTTGTCCTATCACTATGCTCCCTGATAATGGGTAACTTTATTCAACATTCTTCTCCACACCTTTCTGCCCGGCTGTTTTCCAAAGGCACCGACACACAGCCTGCTTTCCCCAGTCTCCTTTGAACAGCAGTAACAGAAGCAGGGCTTTTACCCTCTGTTTCTACTTGAAAAGAAGCTTAGAAGGTGTTTACAAAGCAGATCTAAGAAGACATCAGCATTTCCAAGGGAGACTGTGAGCCTGTTACTGCAGCAGACTTGTTGCAGAAGGGTGGAAGGTGTTACGCTGCAGCAGCCCCTGCTGCTGTAGTTACACTGCAGGGGCCTTTTGTTTCACAGGCAAAGTGAGAAGGAAGCACCGTTTTTTAATATGTTATTTCTACCCCCAAATTTTTTATTTTCCAGTTTCCCCAAAGTGCCCCAAAACCACCTATGGGCTTTCCATCGGCAGAGAGATGGCTGTGCACCATATTCGACCTGAAGGTAGTGATGGTGATGTAGAAGTGGGACTCCTGCCAGAAGAGTTGCTTGGGTTTCTGGAGATGGCTCTTCCATTTCAACACGTCTGGGGCTCATTAATGTTACTTGTATGTGTGTTTGAGAACCGAAGTCTCTTCTGCAAGATCTGCATTACCAATGTTAGAGAATCTCAGGCTTACTGTAGGTGTGCTCTGGCCAGGCCAGGAGATGTCGATACACTGAGCCGTGCCCTGCTTCTGGTTACAAAAAGCTTAAAGTAGATCTAGCTCTTCTGTACAGGGCAGAGCAATTTCTCTTTTACATTTTTCTGGAACATAGTGTTCCTTCTTGTGGTGGTTAGCTGGCTTACAGTCCAATGATAGGCCTTCATCCCTGAATGACTCAGTAATTTGGTATTTTTAGAACCATAAAGTAGACTTCTCCTAGCTAACTAAGGTGGATGTGAGCAGAGGCAGGTGATCTGGAGTGCTTGCGCTGGCCTCGCAGTGATCCTGCCTCGGGGAAGGCAGGGCTCACACCCGACCGTCCTGTCCTGACGCAGGTGAGCTCCCTGGTTCTGCAGAGCAGGAACTGCCCTTTCCCTCTTCGTGGTCCCATCCCAGGATTGGTTTTCAGTGCAGTCTCACTGCTGTGGTTAGAGGGAGAAATGTGTCACTCCTACATCTTCATCTCAGTATGAGAGAGATCTCAGTTTTCTCTGGGATGCTGTTGGTGAATAAGCATTCCTCAAGGAAATAACCAAGTGACCATTAGGAAACAGACACATTAGAGTTCTGTAGATAGTTGTGTATTGTCTTTCCTTTTTGACAGCTATGGAAACTTTCAGTCATGGGATTCTGTTGTCCTTTTATTATAAATAAGACCAGTAAACTTCCTCCATGCTTTGCCTGCAAATTTCCTTTTTTAGAATCATAAAATCCAGACCCAGACTCTGTGCTCTGCAGCATCTTAATTGTAAAGGCCATGAAATTATCTGTTGGCGCTCAAGAGTTGTTCTGCATTAAATATCTTGTGCCATCAAGAGATTTGCTTGTTAGGTTTACACTTTAATTTTCTTTAGTAACCAGAGGTTTCCTGGAAATGTCACATCTGGCAGTCATCTCAGCAGCACAGTGTATCTTCCTCACCATCTCTTCTAACATGCTGGTTAACTGATCCTGGAAGCCTCTGAGTCTGCACAGACTTGAAATGACCAGTGCTGTGGGTGTGTGTCTTACTTTTCCAAGAAAGGTGTTTCTTCATGGAGAAACCTCCTGGTTTTTATGTGTGGCAGACTCTTAGTCTCTGGCTTTGTGGCAGGTAGGAGCATAGGTACCTGTGAAATCCCTGCAATCATAGCAAGAGCAGGCTCTGGGACTGCGAGGCTGAAAATGGGAACTGCTTAAAAGATTTGCCAATTCTGCGCCTACTAAAGCAGTCCTACACAGCTGTCATGGCCGGTTATGAATGTTGTCATCAGTCATGAGGTGTTCATTTGTCAGTGGGACAGAACTTGTGTTTTGAATACTTTTGGCTCCTAATGAAAGCATGTGGACAGAGCGTGATCATAGTACACACCGGCGCCAGGGCAGGCAGAGCTGGAACAGAGAGCTGGAGCTGATCTCCAGTATGTGGCAAATTGTGGGACACTTTTGATTGCATGTTTATTATTCCCCATTTGAAAGGCTTGATTTCAATTGAGAGTCTGACTTGGAAAATTCCAGCTTGCTTAAAAGGGGTTCTCCATGCTTTCCAACACTCAGTTCCTTTCCTGGGGTCTCAGATCATGAAATGCACTTGTGCAGCCTGGAAGTGGGGCTTTGATGTTGTAAAGTAGATAGATTACATAGTTTGGGTCTTAGTTGTTTGGATCTCTTCTTCCATCCTTCCCCCTGCTGCTGCGCACCCCCAAGAAAAACCAGATAGTGCTTTGAAACAGAAACTGAAACATCTTGTTCTTGTCAACCCTGATCACATTAAAAGAAAGCTGTCTTGTGTAATGTGCATATGGCAGGGCTGGCTGTTACTTCTCAGCTGAGTGTCAAGACACATCGAACAACACATGCGTTGCAAATTAATACTGACTGTCCTTAATTTTCAGCCTTGTGTAATGGAGTTCTGGAAATAAGCACTTCTGGGGTTGATGTTGGGTGAATGAATTTCTAACAAACTATAGTTTTGTACTGACTTGGTTTCTGTGAAGAAAACAATACCTGCACCATAGAATGTAGAATATTATACAAATCATTTATAGTGACTAACTCGGAATAGCAATATAAGCAGATTGATGGTGCAGTTAATTTCCACCAGTTGTGTTGATGGGGTGCAGGTTTGCTTTAGGAAGGCTGGTTGGCTTTCTAGAGACTTTGAGAAGGTCAAAGCCCAATACTCCAAGGAACATCGCGCACCTGTTCTCTACATGGGTGGCCTTCATTTTAATCCCTAGTCACTGTTCCTAGTTCCATGGCTTTAAGCTGTTAAACACATCCTGCCTTTGAACAAAATCTTAAATTCATTATTTCTAGAGGGGAAATCTCTTTAGGTTGAAGTCAAAAATTGCCATTTAGTTCTTCCAAAGTCAAGGGTTGTTTTCTGTGCTTTACAAAATATTTCTTGGGAGTTGAATGCAAAATATTTTAAAATATATTGAGTGGGATCTTCGGATGGGCGGTGTGACCCGGCTGCTCAGGCTTGCAGTTTAGTGCTGTAACTTTATCACATGGAAGAAAATGAAGATAACTGTTTGCCTTTAATAGTGAGTGCAGAACATGATTTTGTATGTGTGTTTAATGTATTGAGGTAAAGGAGGAAAAGCTTAAAAACAACCCTCAAAATGTGCCTTTTCATGTTAAATGGGTTCATCATTTAACCACCCTGTTTTCAGTCTGGTTAGTGACATCTCCTTTCTCCCTCTCGCTTCCCTTTTATCTATTGTGTTATTTTTCCACTTTGTTTATTGTTTGGGGCTTCTGATGGCTATCACTGTACTCGAAACAATACAAACTAAACAAAACATGTATTATCAAGTTTGTTACTTAATTTGAATGGAATCTTTCACCTGTATAGTTCTAGCAGCCTATTGGTTAACCAGAAGTGTATGTTTAATATGCTCACACACTCTTTTTGTCCAAAATCTACTCTCTTGATTATTTAAAACTTTATCATATTCTTATAGAAACATAAAATGGCTGAACTGACTCAAACCAATGCATTCATTAACTCAGAAATTTGTTTTTTTTAATGCTAGTTAGGAGTCATTACTTAGGAAGAATATACTAAAAAGCAAGGTGGATAGACTGGTGCCCACTCTGGTGGTGCTCTCGCTGTAAAGTACTCACTGGTCTATAAGCATCTCGAGCTCCAGGCTGTGCATGGAACCAGAATGTTTTATCACCCTGATATGTTCAGGATCTTGTTTATATATATTTTTTTTGCAAAGCTTGTTCCCTTCTTCAACAGGAAAGGGGAAGACACAAAATGAAACTTGTAAGCCCCTGTGAACGAGCCAATGCTAATATGTGTACCTTAAAAATGGCTTATAATGGAAATAGCTACCAAGACTTGAGTTGAAGGTAGAATTTTAATTTAAAGCAATACACAATGCAGACATAAACCCAAGTTAAGAGGATGATCACTCCCGTTTAGCTGACCTAGGGAAGGATATACCTGGTGTCTAGGAGCAGCTGTGTCTCTCTGCGGATGGACTGGAGGGCTTCTGGTCCACTGGCACAGCCTTGGTGCTGCTCTTCTGCAGAGAAGCTTCAGCGAACCAGGGCTGCCGCAGAGTTTTTGAGCAACAGAAGCAGAACACCACTTGCCAAGGGACCAAAAGTGAAGTGCCACTGGTCTTCCTCTCTAAAGATCACGAGTAGCCAGCGTATAGTGGAAAAGGAAGTAAATTCTAAGCAGTCAAAGTCATCTCAATCACCAGTTGAAGTGCTGAAATGTGTGGATGCTGTGGGGTTTCTCCCTGAAAAGTTGTGTGGGTCTCATGATGCAGTGGACAGTTCAAGCTTCATAACCGTGGGTATGAAATTGTTTTAAAAATCATAATATGCTGAAAGGTAACAGGATCTAAGGGTGCGTAACTTTGGGAATGACTTTTTCATACTTAATATTTTGAAATTATGCCATTGTAGCCATGCCTAGTGACATGGCTGTACATTTGGGGTTAAAATGCCATTCTTGGTTAAAACTTTTTATAATTGTTATACTAGAACTAAGTATGTCAGTCACAATGGTGCCTCCAGTAAAACGTTGAAGTGTGCAGTTCTCCATGAGTATGTGAAGTCCCAAAAGAAGGAGAAATGCAATGTTTTCAAGTGTAAGCTGTTGTTCTGTGATAGACTAAATGTTGCAGCACAGATGATTTTTTGCGTGCTTCAGAGAGAAGCAAGCAGTTGTCCGGGGCAGAGGATTAAAAGCTTAAAGGGTGGGTAGGATGTCTCAGCCCTGTGTACACTTTCACCCCATTGGAATGACTCTAGACAGCAGGGCAGACTGAAGGGTTGCTTTGTTATGTAAACATGGACATTTTTCCAGAAGTCCAGCCAAATTTAATATTTAAGGATCTAAAGATACAGCTGCTATTTCCAAAGGGTTAGAAAGCAAGCAACGAGCATGACTGCCAGAAGACTCCCACTGTATATCATATACTTTTGGTGGCTTAACAACAGATAATGTGTTTTACCTTTAGCCATACAAGTCTTTTTCTTCCCCTAAAATCCAAAACTCATTTCCTGTCATCAAGCTGTTGTTCTATTAAGAAAATAATTTGAACTTTTTGTCCGAGCTCACTGCCTATGAAAGCAAGCCTTTGTTATGGTCCTGCTGATGGGCTTCTGTATCAGATCCAGAGAATACAGATCCATAGACAGAGATGGGAGAAAACTGGTGGTGTATCAGAGCATATCTAGTGACTGAAAGAGGTAGTGGTGGTGATTTGAGTCTTTGTATGTCTGATCACAGAAGTGCAAGTTGGGATGGCAGCTCTAAAGCCTTTGATAACAGGTATGGGGCTGATGGGTTCAGACTTGAATTTTTCTAATTGAAGGATCTTATGCCACCAAACCATTGCCCTATATAAGCAGTATTTCTGACTACTAACCTCTTGTAGGTCTGTGCCCCATCATCAGAACCTTCTAAGGAAGTAGTCGGTGCTTCTAACCCTACTAAATATGAAAATGCATAGATTGTATTGTATCTGTGGCCAAGCTCCGTGAGCAGGATGAACAAGATAAATATTTTTGTAGCATAATCCTGCTAGAAGGCATGCTAATTACAAAAGTATTGAAGGACTCCGGGATTTTGTTTTTTACCCTATCAAAGCCGCCAGCAAAAATACCTTCTGCCTAGTTTTGTTTTGCTGATGGGTAGATGTCTATGCGTCATTGTTGAATGGCCTTCAGAGGCCTTATAAGGGTCTGTCTGAAATTTAGTCATCAGGTTTTTGGCCACATCCGGATGACACCAGTGTCACTCACGATGCAAACACTTTGCTTTACAGGGTGGCAATGAGGTCCAGTGGGGAGAGCTGAGGGATGGGGCTGATGCACATTTGAATAAGCCCGGTCACGGTTATGCAATTACAGTTGCTTAATTCATGAGATTCTGGTGTGCATCAAGACAAAAATACATTTTTAGAACTTTTGAGGTTTTAGTTTCCTTTTTTTAAGATGCCTAAGAAGCTGCACTGGTGGAAAGCCACAGTTATTGGCTAGAGACAGTTATTGGCTAGCCACGGTTATTGCTAGAGAAACCTTGAAAGTCAATGGCATAATATATGTAGTGACAAAAATCTTGCACAGGTGGTGGTCTGAAGCTGTCTCTAAGTAAGTGTTCAAATATAATTTCTTCCACAATAACCCCATGGCATGGGGAGTTCTGGCTGGGCTACTCAATTGCAATGTAATGCAAGGCTTCCTAGGTGAAAAAAAATCACATATGTTCACAAATTGTGTGCTCCTTGCATTCTTGGATCTGATCTGTTACTGTGCCTCCACCATGTTTCATGTATAGTGTCCTATAAAAAATGGGAGTCTCAGACTGCAAAACCTAAATTTACACATGCTTTTGTCCTGATTGGTTCTCTGAAATGACAGCAATAGGTCAGGGCCTGAGACTTTTTCTGCAAAGTTTCTTGTATCTTTGTCTTTCAAGAAGAACATTTAAGGAGAAAAATTCCATGTCAAATCTGTAAAATCCAGACAAATTAAATATAGTTCTCTGGTATTAGTGGACTAGGACATTGTTTTGTAATGCATTTTTAGCCCTGGGAAAATACTTCACAAACAGCATCTTCAAAGAATTGTTGTATATGTAAGTGTGTGTGTAAACCAGTGATAAAGGATTATCACAGATACATCCTGTCAAGATAAAGTAAACGTATTTTGGGGGTGATTTTGCAATGAAGTGTTATACGCATCCGAGCTGTCAGGCTTCAGAGCAGAGACTTGTCCTGGCTGGCCTCTGTGCTGGGAGAGCACGGCTGCATCTTCCCTTCCCAGTGTGGGATTTCATTTGGATGCCCCACTGATCCCTTATTGGGACCATGCTTTCCAGAAGCTACTGGTTGTTTTTCTCCCTGGTCCCCTGGAAAAGGGTATCTTCAGGTCATTCTTCGAAGGGCATCACCTCGGGTGTAGTTGCTTTGGGTAGTGTTGTAATATTTGGGTAATACGCTTTTTGGTATAAAATTCTTACTAGGGAAGAGCAGTACTGTTGCTCCTAGGAGGAAATCCAAAGTAAATGCAGCCTTTAGTTAAAAAAGAAGTGGGTAGTGACAAAGTGTAGTATGTGTGCATGTGCATCCTGTAAGGAGAGCAGGCAGCATGCTGGAAGAGATGTAGGTGGCCATCTGGTCATGTTTTCAGCCATCACTGTGCTTCACCATTTGGTGTGCAGGCTCCACCATTGTGTGAGGGGAGAATCCTGAATCCTATATGCCTGGTCTGCAGTCTCCTCACTTGTACTTTGCGTCCCTGCTTGGGGACAAACAGGGATGCTTCCAATGAAGTAGCACTTTGGGCTTTGCTGGAGTTGAGTAGGAATTCCACCATCCACCTGGAATAAGGTTACAATTCTGAGAGGGGTTGAAGTTTTCTTGCTCTGTATATATATGATGAATCCTACAGGGTACATACATTATATATAGAAATACTCTGTTATACTATATATTTAAAATATTGTCTAGTAGTCAAGATATTTGAATTTAATCTTAGGAGGTATGTGCTGGTTCTATGATTTGCTTCTGCTAGGAGTCAGCTCAGCAAAGCCTGTGGGGCACAGTTCTTGTTGTCTGTGGTAAGGAGGAGCTGGAGCACTGCTGAGAATGGAAGAACCTGGATGAAGCCAGGCATCAGGGAGCCTGGTGGAAACCCATAGCCTGGCTGTGGTCGAGCAGCCTTAAGACTAGCTGGCTCATGAGCATCAGTTCCAATGGTGCGAGTGGTGATGGTTTCTGAGCAGCAGTGGGCAATGAAGGTGGGAAGAGCCGTCTTCATCTTTAGCACAGTTATTCTGCAAATAGCCTCTCCACTAGTGATGGGCTCGACTGTAGTTCCATCTGGTAAGGGATGGAATCGTTCACAGTTTGCCTGCAGAGTCTAGCATCTCTCTCTAAGCAGATGTAAAACTTGTTGTCGTGGGTCTCTGTGCCTTCTTGCAAGGCAAAAGATGTTTTTGGGTTAATGAAGATAGGCTTTATAGTACACAGAAAAAGTCAGCGGAAAAGGTTAGTACTGGAGAAGGCTATAGGAAAGTAAAAATACGATGTTACCCATCAGTCTTGCATGCTGAGCCCATGGAGCACATGAGGGAACGTGCAGCAGCATGAGCCACCTCCGTTAGCCTGGCAGTGGGGTGATGTGCTTGTGGAGGGGATGGCACAGAGTGTGATGGGAAAAAGTTGCAGCCACATAAATGAATGATCTTGTTATTGGAAGGTTTTGTGTAGTGGTCTCCCTTAGTGGAAGCGATGAGCTGTACGTGCTCATTCCTGTGGGTGTTGCAAAGGGGAATAGCTGCAAAGTAGAGAGTGGGGGTGGTGGTGTGTGTGTATGAATTTAACACAGTAATTATTGAGTGCAGTTTAACAAGCCATAAACCCTTCTGTGATTTACTTGCATCGTAAAAGGGAGACCAGAAGCACTCAGTCTTGGTTTTCTTTAACCATATAAGACCTAGTAAGAGAGTCTTTGGTTATTAGTGTCTGTGTGTACATAAATGATCTTCCAGTCCTAAATATTACTATTTCACAAAACCAACCCAGTATGCTATTCCATGTAATGTGGTGCCTGCAAGAATTTAAACTATGCAACCTAGTCCCCCAAATGGTTTTCTTAATATGGTTTTGTGTGTGCATAGACCCCTAAGAGTATAAAATGTCAAATTTGATCCCAGAACTAGCCTTTGAGGTTGTACGTGAACACAGTTTTCTACAGAGCTGATTGGAAAACAGGGTTTATTCTGTGGTCTTTGAGCTATTTAAAATGTTTTTATTTAAAGTAGAATGAATGTCCAAAATATCCTGTCTTCCTTTCCAGAAATAATCTTCCTTGAACAATGTAAGTAGTTTTATATTACTTGCATTAATCCAAATATTAGAATACTTATGCTTCAACTTTTTCATTATGCATAAAAGAGAATCTAAAACTAAATTAGCAGTGTTTAAAAAAAAAAAAGGAAACCCTTGCTTCAGTAGAAAACTTCATCAAAGGTGTTCTCATGCAGTATTTTATCTTGTTATTTGAATGCTGCATTTTCAGGATTTTCTTGTCAAACCATTTTTTTCTATAGTAAAAGGAAAGTCCTTATATGAATAAGGCACTTGATGACGGACTATTGCCATCTTCTGTTTGTTCAATTGCACTACATTGCATAACATATGCATAAAAATTAATTGCTCAAAACACGCATCAGCTCCTTAAAATCTACGTTTTTAAAGTTGTCTGTTTATTTTTTGTATGAGCAGCTTTTACTCTAAACAAATGTGATTTAATCTATGGTGAAGTACAGGACAAAATGATTCATGTAAACATTGTTCCCTTCACAGGATTAAATACAAACACATCTTTGTAGCCTTGAGTGGCCAAATATATCTCCCATGCCGATTTCTGCAGGCGCACTGAGGATGTTTGGGTGGCTGCAGAGCAAGGGAGGAGGTGTTGGTCTAAGGCCACCCGTGCTCTGTGTGCTGGGTTAGTCGTGTACCCGGGCTGTTTCTTGAACCCCTCTGAATTTTGGGTGGTCTCCGCTGGCTGAAGGTGACTGAATTCATGCTCCTGGGGGATGGATGGTTTCCTGCCCCCCTGCAAACCCTTCTCCCAGCCCTTGGGGAGCTCCTCGTCTGGGCTCCGGTTGAGCTGCTCCAAGGTCCCCGAGAAGCACAGAGGCACCTGGGGCATGCTCAGTGGGAGATAGATGCCATCAAAGGAGGAGAAACTTGTCCTTCTGCCACTGCCTTACCCTGAAAGGTCCCCACACCCCACCTCCCAGGGCGGTGGAGCTGCTGGAGCAGCCTTGGACCCCGTTGTGGTCTTCACCTCACTGTTGGTGTGGGTGCCCTGGCCAGCTTGGCTGCCTGTCCCGCTCTGTCAGGATGAGCTGGTGCAAAATCAGCTCGGGAATTTTTGTGCATGTGCTTGTGACAAGTGGTTTTGGTTTCTTCTGCCCTTGTTATAAACAAATCTGAAGTGCTGTAGACAGCTTGCATGGTGCGAAGCCTGCCAAAATCTCATTGAAACAGGGTGTCCCAGTCAATGTTAGCTCTCCAGGACTTGGTTTCTTCTTTTAGATAATGTAGTTGTTAGTCAACACTTTCTCACGCAGCAGCTGCTATGTTGGTTTTTTATTATTTCTTTCTTCTTCCCTTGATTTCGGATGCTCTCCTTTAGTATTTCCTCTGCTCTCGTTGTGTGTACCACAGTGCACAATAATACCCTGAAGGTGTTGCCTGAGCTACTCTCCAAAAAGGATTTCACCTGTTTATCACACACAGTCATTGTGTCCAAGAGTTGAAAGCAGCTGAATTTGTAAAAAATTTTGAACAAAAAATTCCTAATGCTTTAAATCTCATTTCTGTTTTATTAAGCAGGCACAGAAAATGCTGGGAAGCAGTATTTTCAGCTTGATGTTGATGGCTCAGTCTTGTCACATGTGGGATGTTTTTTTGTTGTGTCTTCACTTAGAATGAGATTAATCGGAAGTAAAAGCTGTTTTAACAGTCTTTGGTGGTTTTTATGTTTAACATTTTGGAAGGGATGAGAAGCACTTTGGTAGGATTGATCTGTGGATGAGATGGTGCTGCCAGCACCACAAATGCCCGAGAGAGAAAGTCAAGACATTTTTGGCCGGCAGCAAAGCACTGTGTGGACAGACCGAGCCCCACGGCTGTCCTGTCCCTGCAGCTCCCTGCCTGCCTGGGCACCAAGGGGTCTCTGCAGGAGCAGCCACCTCCTTCCCTCTCTTTTACCTGCCGCAAACCCTTCAGTGGCCATCTGCTGCACCCCAGGGGTGTTGACTTGTCCGACTGGGTCCTGCTCCAAGGCCAGAGTTTGTCCATCTCGACTGGAGCCTCCTGGAGCTCCAGGTTGCTTTCTGAGCTGAAGGCATCCTTAGCTTCTGTTGGCCTTCAAAAAAACCAACTGACCAACCGAAACAACCCCAGACCCCCTCTGAAGTGAACCCGATCTCTGTGTAGATTTCAGCTTTTGAATTTTGAGATGGGTGTTAGTAAGCTGAAACAGAAAAGCTGTGCATGTCTGCACATTCCTTAATGAACTCCCGTGGTCAGATACCCAAAGATACATTTTATTTACACGATATACAAACATTCTCACAAATTAGCAAAAGTCTCTGTGCAGGTGACTTCACACATCAGTGTATTCATGGTATATGCGCACTTCTGATCTTCTGACACTCTGAAGTGATCTAATACTCTCGCTCCTGGTTCTCATATTTGATTTTCTGAACAGCCTTCGTGAGAATGATCTACACATGAAAAAGTAAATTATTGGATCCAGACAGACATTACATGCAGACAGGAACAGTGTCATTTCCTTACAATAATACAAGATTTTATGTGCAGAATCATCTAAAATTTTATCTAGATGGCTAAAAGTAAAGGGTATTCTGCATAAATGATATGGCAGAAAGCAAGTGAAAAATACAGCCACAACAACCCTTATACTTTGATTATGCTTTCGCTTTCTGCTTGATGAGCTAATGAATTGTTTGCTCGATTTGTAAATGTACCTGGATATCGCGATATAACATCCTATCAGTACTATCAGCACCACTACAAACATGCAGGTGTTGATGTAGATGACAGCTGTGTGCCACTGCACTCCCAAGGGAGACTTCAGCTTTATGCAGTCGTCCACGTTTTTCTTTGTCGGGTAGCCGTTGGTGAGGATGAGGTTTGGTAGCGCTAGGAAAGCCATTACAACCCAAACGCAGGCAGATAAGATCTTGGTGAAGGTGATGCTGTACATCCTGGAGTCTCCAAAAGGCTTCACTACTTTCAGGTAGCGGTCGATGCTGATGAGTCCGAGGAACACGATGGTGGTGTACATGTTTGCATAAAACAGAACCGTGGTGTATCGGCACAGGAAAGAGTTGAAGTGCCACGGTCCCAGCTGTGAGTCCTGGATTATCTTGAACGGGAACGTCAGTGTCATGAGGAGGTCTGCAACCACGATGTTTTTGAGGTAAAATATAAAACTCGTTTTGTTTCTGATGTGGAAAAAAATCCACACTGCTAGGCCGTTCAGCAGGATGCTTGCCAGGAAGATGATGAGGTAAAGCACAGGCAAGACAATGGTGGTGAATTCGTTGTGTGTGGAGTTCCCGAGTAAGCCTGCTGTGGAGTTGGGTGAGGTGATGTTGTCTTGGCTCAGAAGATCATCTGTAGAAATGAGGGAAAACAAATTTAAAGTATGTTTCTGGTGTTTTACAAATGGGGCCATTTCAGAACTGGAGGCTTCTGGGATTAACCAGCCCAGAAAGCCTGAGTTTATCAGAGTGCTCCTGAGTATTGCATGTGTCAAAATAAATGTGCCTGTGGCTTGCCAGCCTCTGAGCACGTTGTCTGTGCCTCCCGATGACATATAAAGGTGGTTCTTCAAGTAGTTTGACAGGCAAAAAGATACGTGGTGTGTGAGTGTGTGTATATCCCCGAGGTTCCCACTGCTCAGGAGCTCCCTGCCCGCCCTTGCTGTCACCCTGCGGGTTGGGGTCCTGGCTTGGTGGGCTCAGTGCTGCACGGTGATGGGCAGCAACACAGCCAGGGGGTGTGCGTAAGTAAACATTTTTACAGTATTTGAAGAAAATAATTACCCTGGAATCTCTCTGCAGAGAGAGAGCCAGTGAATCAAGCGGAGCTGGGTGCTCCCCTCGTTGCGAGCTGAGGTCTGCAGTGCCCGACGCCAGCCCTTGTGTAGGGGTGTGGGCAAATGCAGCTGCATACCAGCTTGTTGTTAATGAACTGTTAATCAAATTTACAGGGTGTCAGCTCTCGGCTGTCTTGGCGGAACGCAGCTTTTGTGAGCTGAGATGATCTATTTATCAAGAGATAGGACTCTGAAGAAACTCTTTGGACCTATTAAAACTTTAATTTAAAACTTAGCTTACTTAAGCGTGTTTAAAAATTACAGCCTCTGGGGATTTTAAGATTTCATGTGTAAATGTTTGTGAAAAAAAGTTCAGACTTATAAATTCTCTCATAAAACTACAGCACATTTTATCTCATATTGTTTAAACTTGGCTGGTGTGGTGTGGTAAACCAGGACTGACACCCATGGGGGCAGCACTTGGCCGTATTTAGACAGCCTTTTCTGAAATGACTTATTTCTTTAAAATGTTGATAGGAACTGATAGTTATACAATAAGCAGTTCTTCTCAATCACTTAAACTTCCAACATTATTTTACCTGGCAGTTTTCCATAGGACAAATTGTACCCCATCATTTGCACTGCTGTAGGTTTTCAGTCAAAATGCTTTTCAGGAGTCCCACTGGCAGCTGTAGATCCAGGATGCGGCATGGGCTATGCCAGCATTACGTTCTGGGGAAAATAAATTGGGATTAGAACCAAAGCAAACCAGAAGACCTCACCTTCACCTCCTCTCCTCTCATGGAGAGGAGCTTTGTGAAATGAGCATCCTCCAGATTTCCCAGTGAATGGGCTGATGTCTGGATACTGCACAGCTTTTCTGCAATTGAGGTCTTTGTTGCCACATCTTCATGTACAGCTGCGTGTCTGCTGCATCGTAGCAGGCCATCCTGCCGTGTTAGTTTTTTTAAGCCTGTCAGTTTCACTGTTAAAACTATTTCCCTTTCTCCAACTCACTAACAAAGCTGTACTGGAGCCTTATTGCTGTAGTACTCAGCAACATTATTCTGATTAACAGCCTGAATGTCTCTGGCCACTTTGTCTTGTGTATTTTTGTACCAGTGCCTTTCATTTAAAGAACCCATCTCCATCTCTGATACTTACCCCTCTGCATATGTTTTTTACTGTATTGAGACTTCATGTACTGTGATGAAGCAAGCTCAAACCCCGCTCCTGTTTCTGTAAGACCTGAAGATACTGGCCCTTCTCTGTATCTGCGCCAGTTAAGATAATCTTCCTTGAATCTGGTTGACAAACACTGTGCGCTGTTTTACAAATGATATTTAAGAAAAGCTTGTTTCATGGTGGTTGGTTTCATGTCACCACTGAAACACCTCATCAAGCATTTTCTGGGCTCTCACTTCCTCAGGTCCTCCTTACATCTGCACCAGGTAGGTGGCAAAAGGCTGTGCTGGGATCAGCTCTAACACGCTTTCTGTCTCCTCGGTGCTTCACAGGGATCGGTGCCAGTGTGTATGTAGCTGGCTTTATTTATTGTCCTTAGCTACATGATCTTGTGAGGGTTTTTTGTCTCAGTAAACTTCAAGTTTGTTAACTTCTGTAAAAATAAGATGGATTTCAACTTTCTAAAACTTGTCTTCCTTCTTTTGATTTTTTTCAAAAAATTTGGACTAAACCTTTGCAAAAACCTGGACTGTGACTAGTGAGTCTCTAACAGCCTGACCAAGAGTGTTCTTTTTTTAAATTCATACTGGATTTGATGGTCTCCAGGCGTGTATCTCTAGACCACCCTTCTCAGCTTTAAAAGTAGGTTAGTGTACAAGTATTTGCAAACATACCATTCCAGTTACGGCAGTAGCTGAAGTTTGTCTCCTAACTGCCAGAACATGCTGGTTTAATGCCTTAGTGCCTTTGATATGATCTGCTGCTACAGCTGGTTTCTTACTCCTTGGTAAAGGCCCTTGACCTTATTCCAACATCCCTTGCTTGGACATCGTGTTTCTTTATTTTTGATCTTGGGCATTTCAGTGACAAATGCCTGAGAGTGGATTTTTTTTTTTTTTTTTAAATTTATCATCTCTCACTTCTTCAAGTAAAAAAGTTTCATGTGTAATTATAAGATCTGTGTATAACTTTATAATGTATCCAGCAAATTGGAGTGGAAACTCTAAGTTCCTGTTCCTTTCTCGTGGTTTTGAATGGAGTGCTTCACAAGCCAGCCTACAGGGAATACAGAAAAACTATCGAATCTATTTACGCTGTGATGGCATTATAGTATTTTGACATTGTTCAAAGAAGTTTTGACAACACTGATTCCTAAGACTATATTCCTGATTATTGCTTTACTCCTGCAGTGTGCAAATGCATTAATTTTTCCATGCTTCCCTTTCTGTTTACAAGTTTTGATAGGAAAACCAGCAAAGTAGGTCAGATCTCAGCAATTACACTAGACCTGACTGCCTCTCATATGGGAATGAACAGATGATAAAATTACTGAAGCTCTTTTGCAGATCTAAACTTGTTTTATATGATTATCACTCTTACGAGCTGTGTTGAATTGTCACTAGGTGGCAGTAAAGCAAATCCTTCCATTTTAAAGCACTAGTAAAAATTTTAATTCTGATATTAAGCTTTTTGTCAGTTTGGCTTCTTGTTCGCTCTGATAATAACTGGGATCCATAATGATATCATCAGGGATTTTTTAGATATTTTGTTTCTCTTGGTCTGAGAAGCAGTAACCTATCGCTTTTTTGTTGTTGTTTATAATTTGCAGATAACCTTGTTTGCCCAGGAGGCACAGAGATCAAAAGAGTATGTGATTTTATGAAAAGATGCATATCTATCTTCTTATGCAAATACGATGCTTATTTCCCTGCTTTTCAGAGTTCCGTATAAGTCTGTGTAATTCCTGGTCCCTGGAAAGCTCCCTGCTCCCAGGCTCTTCAGGCAAGTTCTCTCCCAGATCCTGAGTTCAGAGGAGTCAGTAAAGCATCGGTTGTGTTGCCTGAGATTCGAGGCAGTGTGACTGCTGACTGTAAGCCTGGGAACCAGGGTTTGATGACGCTGGGGACCAGATCTGTGCTAAATGGACTTCTCAGGTACTGTCAGTGACTCTGAGTCCCAAAGGGATTTGCTCTAAATCCTGTCAAAAAAGGCTCCTTCCTTTTTCCACCTCTGTATCCATCATTTTAGGTGGATATTGTCACTAAGAGACCTTAAATATCTAATACCAGGTTATCTATGAATGCCTCTTCATGTGCAGACAGCCCCTAAACTCTCCAAAGGTTGTCTCTTACGTCACAAAACTGGTGGATGTTTTCTGATGCTGGTGAGAAAGCTCCTTTGCTGCAGGGGGTCTCCTAGCTGTCCTCTGGTCTCTCCCTCTAACTTCCACCATTCACATTCCCATCTGCATCCTGTGCTTCACTGTCAGCAGAGACAGGCCATCCACAACATCCCTAAGACTCTCAAGCCCCTATTGACCGTGAATCAAAATCCAGTTTCCTTCCTCTTTGTGGGTAATGTCTTGTTCCTTGGCTACTGTTACTTGAATCCACAGGGCTCTTAGTCTGAGTCTTGGGATTTAGCCTGTCGTTTTATAGCTGAAAACTATTGCAGAATGTTGCAGATGGACTGGGATCGCTTGGACCAGAAATGGCTAAACCGCTGTGCCAGAAGGCTCTCCCTGGACAGGCATGCATCTTACCACTCTGGGGAATGTGTTACAGTCCCCAGTCTCTGATGGGCTCTCCTGTGCCTCTTGGGGTTTGATAGTATCAGTGCTGCTCCCATGCTTGTCTTGCAACTTGTCCGCTCAGGTGCAACCTGCTGATCTCCCCAGTTTATGCAAAACCCATGCTGGCTGAAGCATCCTGGCTGCTCGGTTGTTTTTGTCCCTTCCAGAGACAGCACAGGAAGGTGCTGCATGGATGACAGGAGCAGCATCATCACATCCCATATGGTTTCCAAGTTAGGGCTGCTTACTCTTAGCAAATTCCACAGGGGCTTGCTGATTCCTGCCCAGAGTACTGACTGTGAGGGATCCCTGCCACGTGCATGTTCCTGGCCAGTGAAGATGTCACATCCTCACACTCTAATTGCCCAGGGAAATCCAGGTCACCTGGAAGCCATACTGGGAGCTTGCTTCTTGTTCCTGAAGACCAATTAGGATCGAGCCTCAGAATGGATATCTGTGTCATCTTATTCCCGATGGTTTTAATGTTAAAACTTGTTCCAAAAATATCCCAACAAGATATGGGTTGGAAAAACAAAGCAGTAGACTCCACAAATGTAAACCCTGACAGCTAAGCTCCCTGAATAGCGTTCTGTATCCTGCCTCGCTGGCACAGCTGAGCTCAGCAGAGGGGCTTTGGTGCACACACGGGGTGGATGTTAGAGACAACACCTACCAAAGGCTGTCCTAATTATATGCTAAAGACTTTCCCTTATGCTGCTGTAGTTTGAAGCTTTAAAGTCTTAAACAGGTTTGTGCAGAGCAGCAGATAAGTGTAGGCACGATGCTGCACAGAGCTGGTCATGTGACAGAATGTTGATAAACACAGAGGTGGTCCTGCTCAGGCTCACCAGTCCAAAGGTGTTTCCATGGTTTCCTACCTAAGTGAGGCGAAAGGATACTGTGGTAGACAGAGCACTTGGGAGTAGTGTGGTTTCATTATTTACCTGCTAGGGTGGGTGAGCAAGGCTCATTTGAGTCAAATCTAGTGTATCGCTGTACTGCAAAAACTTAATTTTTTCAGATAAAGACTACAATATTGCAGTCTCTAGGAGTAGGATGAAAGTTACCACATATGGAGAATTCACCCTTTTCCATGTGTTCTCTTGGAATGGGAGATGAAGACTGCTTTCTCTTTCAAGAGTATTTTAAAGTATTTTCTAATTTTTCACTGACTGTGTGATAGTGGCTTTTTTTCTTGTTTGAATGCAGTATTTCTGTGCTGGGCAAGGTTGGTTTTCTACTCCTTGTTCAGTTCTCCAAACACTTTTCTTTTGACCAATTTCATTTTAACCAGCTGTCTCATTCTTCCATATAAATATATGGTTTTGAAGATGCACTAGAAGTGGCTCCTTTGTTTAAGTAGCTCTTTAAAGCAGAATACTTTATACTTCTTGTAGTTTATGCACTTGGTGGTTGTTGGTTGTTCTTTTTTTTTCCCCTAAAGGCTGTCAACTGCATTAAATATAAGTACACACTGTTTCACAGATGAGGTAATCTTTTACTGCTAATGTTGATAGACTGGTTTATATGTATGACTGATAGAACCTCAGATGAGAAATTAATAGGCTGCATGGCAGACTTCAGTGTCATATGGGTAGGGAATGACTGTATAGTTTTTCTAATGACTAAGGCTTTAAGTTGCCTCACTGTTTAAAGAAATTCTATATCCTCAACTCTAATTGCTCACTCCTCATCTTATTTACAACTTTTTAAAATTTAGAAAATTCTGTTTGTGATCTAGACTAGATATTCTAGGTCATAGGGCTGCAGAGTTTTAAGTGATGTTTCTTTATTTGAGCTTTTTGATGTGTGACTTCTTGCCAGTCAATCTGCATTCATCACCATAAAGTTTGGTAAATGACAGAGTTAATGTAAACAATAGAAATGTGAGCCAGTTTATTAAATTTGCTACTGGGTGGCTGTGATTAACTCAGTGATTTGGTTTTAAAGATTTTTTTGGGAAAAAAAGCATTGATGTAGGCTGTAAGTGTATGTGTGCATAAAGCTTCTGCAAGCAGACAAATGGAGCCTGTGTCCCTGCTCTCTTCTTTATTTCAGTCTGCTCCTGTACTGCATCACTTGAGCAAGCCTTGATGTTCTGTTTTTCCCTGCTTGCATCTATTTATCTTCCTTAATGCTTTTTCTTGATTACTGAAAGAAAGCCCAATCCCAATAACTGGGACACTACCACCTTTTCCTTCCTTGGAGGCCTCTGTTAAAAATTGTCTGTCTCCCTTTTGGTAAAAGTGTATGTTAATGTGCTGCTAATGCACAGTGGAATAACTTGATATTCCTGTTGGAATTTGTACCTACAGCGAGTGAGTATGCACCTCTTACTCTCTTGTGGTTTGCACTCTTTCTTATTTTTTTTACATTTTTCTAGCTGTCACATCCCCGTCCTTGGAACTGTGCTTCTGTGCCGGTTGTGCCAGGAGATGCCGTGCTGTTGGCAGCAGCACAAGCGGTGACAAGAACTAGTGTAATGCCAGGATTTGTGTTAGTCAGAGACTCCTGGGTGCTGCAGAACCCTGACCACTTGTGCTCAGATGTAATCATGCACCAAGCATGGTGTCTTTCGTCTGCAGAGGAGCTGGGAGAGCTGAGGTGGTTCAGCCTGGCCCAGAGCAGGCTGAGGGGCTCAACAGTCTGCATGGCTCCCTGGTCTGGGGAGCCCAGCTCTGTCTTCTCAGGGGCACCCACTGACCGGGCAGGAGGCAGTGGGCACACACTGAGACTCAGAAATTACATCTGAGCACAAGAAAGCGCTTTTTTACTGTGCGGGTGGTCAAACATGGGTGCAGGTTGCTCATGGAGGCCATGGATCTCCATCCTGGGAGATACCTCCTATGGGTTGGGTGCTCCAGGGCTGCCCTGGCTTCAGCCGCACTCTGCTTCACTGGTGGGAACCCCAAGTGCCCTCTCCTGCGTGCCTGCTAAAGGCTGACTGAGCTAAACGGTGGTGTCCACCATCCTGCGTGTCTGACTCAGCCAGCTGGCACGTGTTGGCTGCTGCAAACCAGGAACTGCTTCAACGTGAGGTGGCTGGGGAGAGGGTGAAAATAGCCCTCCATGGGGCTTTGTGCCCTCAGCTCCCGGTGCCCGCCTTCCTAGGAGAGTGGTGGCGGAGGGGCATGCAGACAGTATGTACTAGTTCCCCATAAGGCAGAAACACTGCCATGCTTAATTGCAGAGGGGCTGAAAAATAAGAACTAGGGTATAACTGTCTTCAGCTGTGGCTTACGGTGCTCGTTGTCCTAGTCATACCCAGAAACAGGAACCACTGCCTCTGCTCAGAAAGCTTCTCGTCTGCTTCAGTATCTAGTAAAAAAACCCTTCTTGGTTTTCGGGTTCCTCCTTGAACTTCCCTCTCGATTCCAGCCTAACTCTTCTCTCGCGTGTCTCTGAACAGCACGGCGTCCTGGCCCCGGGCAAGCTGCCTCCATCTGCCTTCAGCCGGTGGAGCAGCTTCTTTTGTCTCCAGGATCCTATCCTGTCCCTGCCCTGTCCTGTCCATTTGTCTTCAATAGAAGGCACCTGACGCCCGTGGTTAGGGACCATCCCTCCCCGTGGAAGCCTCATCCGAACCCCGAGCCGCCATCCGTGTCGGTAGGCGCGTGGGAGCAGCAGTCCCTCCACATCCGCATTGAGACACGCTGCTAACGGAGACTTCCTTCCCCACGGTCATTTTGCCCAAGAGATGTCTCCGAGAAAAATGATCTGTACCCCATTCCTGTAAACTGTAGAGCTTCCCACATGCAGTCACTTACTGAAATTTGGGGTTTCGCTTTTCTTGGTCCTTTGTGTATGACAGCTACAAGCACCATGCATGTTCCAGTGCCTGTGCGAGATTTACCTTGCATCTGAGTAACCAGCTAAATGTGCTCATTTACACTTTCTTACATCAATCTCTACCCGTGCTTTACTCCAGGTGTTGTCTGAAATCTCACATTCGGTTTGCACCCATAACTGGGTGTAGCACTAAGTATTAATTTAATTTAAGAATTGTTTAATGTGCAAAATTCTCAATTTTGGAGGAATATGCCCTTAGGAAAACACTGCTTTCTCACTTAAAAAAAATATAAAAATTTGGACATACCTAATTTTCTTAAAGTCACTTTTGGAATATTGTGTCCAAATGTAATATTGATATTTTTTCTCATTTCAAGCGAATGAGTATGAACCCTTATTTTCCCCTATATGAGATAGCTCTGAAATGAGACCTTTTTGAGATGCTGCCTGAACTATCAAGTTTTCTCTTTTTTCTGTCTTTTGAACTGTCCCTCATTAAAAGTTCATAGATTAATATTACTTAACTAACTTCACTTATTTTGACTCAGATTTTCTATGCAGAGGTTACGAAATCTAGTAGACGTTGCTAATCCTGACTGTCAGACTGTTTCTTTTTTAAACTTATTTGCAGAAGCCGAAGATGCATGAATTCTATTTCCTCTTGAATATGCCTCGTTGTTCCTAAGCGCTACTGAGGAATTGCTTTCCAGTCCCTTGGTGCATTAATGACAGGCATGTGCATTTTTCATGACTAAAAAGGAGAAACAACTGTCACACGGTTATTGTGGTGCCCTGGTGGGTTGTGTTGTGCCTGGCTCTGTGCAGGCTGAGTGCAGCAACTGCCTTTATGCCACTGGTCTTTTCTGTGGAGGAGGCCAGTGCTTCCACTGCCATTCCTACAGTGGTGTAGTTTGAAGTGCAGTGCTAACCTGTGTCTCCTTTCAGCCACAACTGCTTTTACACAAAGAGTTAGGAAAGAACTGCCAACAGAAATGGTATCCCACCGGGCAGCAGGTAAACGGCTGTTGGTGGTGGAAGAGGAGCTCTGTGTTGCAATTGCTTGCCTTTTTCCCCCCCCCTTTTTTTTTTTTAAAGAAAGAAAGCACAATGCAATGGTTGGCAGAGTCGGGATAATGAATGTTTTCTCAGCATGGCAGCCTCTAATTAGATGGGAGGAAAGGATTAACTTTGGAATGTTTCCTTTGCTTCTTTCTAGAAGATCCTGCTGATCCTAGTTTCTGGTTGCACAAAACCTGCTGATAGTGGAAGCTGTATCGTAACCCTATAAAATTGCTTTCTTTGAACCCCCATTAAGAATATGCCGTGCAAGATGCGCGGGGCACTCAGCAGGGTTAGGTGGAGGTGGCAGCCCTGAAGTTCTGAGCAGTGTGGTCCTGGTCTCTCCCCCATCATCACCACGCGCTCGCTGCTGCCTGGTTAGCACTGGCACCCCCAGTCTTTTCAACTCCTTCCTGACACTGCCTTTGGCAGTTGCTCATCAGCGCCAATTCCCTGCTCAGAGCAGCATTTGACTGCAGGTGGCTGACCGGGACCATGTCCAGTCAGGTGGAGAGCATCTCCAAGGATGGAGACTCCACAGTCTCCCTGGGAGAAAACCTCTTCCAGGGTTTGAACACCCGCACAGTAATTAAAAAAAAAAAAAAGACCAAAACACTGCCACCAACAAAAAAACCCTTGTCTTCAGATGAAGCCTCCTGAGTGTCAGCTTGTGCTCACTGCCTCCTGGCCTGTCCTGGCCACCACTGACAGGAGCCTGACTCTGTCCTCATTGCACCCTCCCTGCAGGTATTTGTACACATTCATAAGATCCTCCTGAGCCTTCTCTTTTCCAGGCTGAACAGTCCCAGGTCTCTCAGCCCCCCCAGTACATCAGATGCTCCAGTATGTTAGCTGTCTTTGGGGCCCTGTGCTGGGCTCAGTATGTCCGTGTCTCTCTGGTACTGGGGAGCCCAGAGCTGGACCCAGCACTGCAGGTGTGGCCTGGCCATGCTGAGCCGGGAGGAAGGCTCCCTCCCTCTCCCTCCTGGCTGTGCTTTGCCTAATGCAGCCTGGGAGGCTCTTGTCCTGCTTTGCTGCAAGGGCAGGCTGCTGGCTCATGTTCAACTTGTCCACCAGGTCTTTCCCTGCGGAGCTGCTTTCCAGCTGGCGTCCCAGCGTGTCCTGGTGCAGGGGGCTGTCCCTTCCCAGGGGCAGGACTTTGCACTTCTCCTTGCCAAACTGCATGAGGTTCCTGTCGGCCTATTTCTTCAGCCTGTCGAGGTCTTTCTAGATGGCAGCACGACCCTTTGGGGTATCACCCAGTTTGACGTCCTTTGCAGACTTTGTCCCTGTTCCATCCCACTGGATTGCACTTCTTTTGCAGTTGTTGCCCAGGGAAGTTGTGGCTGCCCCATCCCTGAAGGCGTTCAAGGCCAGGCTGGATGGGGCAACCTGCTCTAGTGGGAGGTGTCCCTGCCCATGGCAGGGGGGTTGGAACTTGATGATCTTTAAGGTCCCTTCCAACTCTAACCATTCTATGATTCTTTTGCTGCTTGGAAGACACAGTTTCAATCTCTCACCACGTCGCATTTCTAGTCTTCCTTTCCAAGGGGGAGGCCAGAAGCAGGTTCATATTTACATGTATTTCTCCAGAATAACTTCAGCTTTTCCCTCTTTTTATCTCCTCACAAGCTTTTCTCCCAGCCTTTCTGTTCCTGTTCTGCTTGTGTTTTCGTGGGCTCTGTTCTTGGCACAATGGGCAGCACAGAAATCTTTGTCAAATAATCCCCCTTCAGTTCCATAGGCTGTTCCTTACTTATCCCGTGCGCTTTATTATCCCGAAGTGCTAGTCTTTTAAATTTGAAAAGCTTTATAAACACAATAGTTTGGGCAAAAAGCAAAACCTGGTTATTAAGTTTCAGCATGTGGTGCTTGGGTGGTCTTGAGCTCCTTCCAGAGGAGCTGGCTTCTGTCCAGGTGAGCCGGCAGCCGGCTGCTCCGCTCGGTGCTGCCGCCGAGCCCCATGCCATGCAGCCTCTCCAGGGTCCCTCTGCAGCCCAGAGACCTCCCGGGCCCTCTGCTCTGAGCACACCAGCAAGGCAAAGACTCTCTTGGGTGTCAGGCTAGAGGGGTTGGAGCTTTTTGCTAAAAATATTAGCCTTTAGGTTTCATTATTGGTATTATGCAATGAAAAACCTTAAGTAAAAAGCTCGTAATGAAACTTTAAAAAGCAGTCAAAATGTTGCCTGGGTCACAAAGAAATAAAAAGAAGGTATGTGATTGATCGCATTGCACCTTCATCCACTGTAGCTCTGGCTGTTGTTCATCTGTCACGTCTCTCAAGGTGGGGATACTATGAAAAAATATCTCGTGGGGAAAAATTATTATTTGTACATGCATGTAGATGGTGCCATTTAAACTTCTAAGTAATTGTGGTTTCACTTTTTAGGTGTTTTACTTTGCATTGAAACAATTTCAATTGATTTTTCTGATTGATTTTTTTTTTTTTTATATCCAATTCTAATTCACATGGCAAAAGGGCAAAAAACTCCTCATCTGCTGTTGTCGGCTGGTTATTTTTTTGTGCTTCAGTATCTCTTGCTGCGAGACAATGAAGCATGTTAGTTACTTGCAGCAACGCCACTATTTCAAAGAGGAAGGAAAAGGACACGGGGATTTTGGGGTATGGTTGGGAGAAGTTCAGCTTGGTGCAACCCTGATTTTTCATGAGCAGTCTGGAGAGTCCCCACTCTCAGGGACAGATGGACAGACGGACGGATGGCAGATCCAGGCAGGGTTTCAGGGTGCCAGCTGCAGGAAGCTGCCGCTGTGCATCTGGCCAAACTGCTTCACCAGCTCTTGGCTGTTCCTTGGATAGTGACAGAAGCTGCTGCTGCAGTGAAGGTGACACGAGCCTGATTTGTACTGCTCGTCATCAGTTGTCACTTTGATATGTCACTGACGTTCTCCCGAGGAAAAACAAGAAGTAGTGGTTATTGTAGTATCTCATGTGAGGTTCAGCGTTGGTCAGATGTGGAAACCTACTTTTGATAATTGAGGGTGGGAGGATTTTCTTTTGGTTTTGTTTGTTTAAGAAGGTACTGTAACTTTCTGTGTTGTGAAGGGTTAACACCACTGAAATGTGGGAATTAAGATCACTGACTTCTTCTAGTGCTTTCTTGGGAGCACTGGGATTAGTGTCCCTTGCAGCCTGGCTTCCTACAGAGCCCCAGTATGGACAGCAGTATGGCGGGTCTGTAGCTCTTGGTTTACTCAGCTCTTGATTTACTTAGCTCTTGGCTCATTTTCACTTAGTTCCAAACCTTTAATAAATACTCCAAACTTCAGGTTTAATGCCACAGTCTTATTGCAGATGTCTTGACTGGCTTTTTGTAGTGCTTTCTTGGTCAAACAGTAGGTCTATTAGAACTTTGCTGTCTGGAGGCGAGCAAGTGATTTGTCCTGAAAAGAGAAGAAGGAGCTTCCCCCTTCAGTTGTTCCTGGATATATCTCATCTCGGAGTGGAGTAGGCTTCCCAGCTGAGAAGGAGCATCTAGTCTCTGAAGGGCTCCTCCAGTGTTGGCCAAACTCTGGACTGTGACTTGCCACCTTCCTCCTGGTGCACGTTCCCTCTCTGCCTGCCCTTCCTGAGTGTCTTCCCGGCTCAGCCATGCTCCTGGGATCCTGGTGGCTCCCAACGCCCCTGAACCCTGGAAGCTCTGGTGCTCCAGCGCCCAGCACGGGTGCGTGCCAGCACAGGACGGGCTGTGGGGTGCAGGTGCTGGGCGAGCTGGTCTCCCCGCTCCCGCCCTGCCCCGGGGGAGCCCTGGCAGCTAGGGAGGGGAGCCAGGGTGAGACAGCAGGGCTGAGCTGGGAAAGGCAACCCTCCGCGGGGAGGGAGGAGGAATCGGCGGCTGGTGCTGCTGAAAACGTGCTGCTTTTTTTCCTCACGCACCCCTAATGCAAACAGATGCTGTTTCTGGGGTCCCTGCAGGCCCTTCGGCCTCTCTCCCCTCCTCTCCTCCTCTGCTCTCCTCTCCCTCATCCAAGAGCTGACCCACATCCTCCGCTCCGGAGGTTCTCCCCAGGCTCTCCCAGCTCCCTCTCCCCAAAGAGCAGTGAGGGAGGAGAGGGAAGCGTCTGGCTGGTGCCCGAGAGCTGGTTGTCTACCCAAAGAGCGAGGTGCCCGCCAGAGCAGGCTCCTAACCAGAGAAATGCTGGCGGCTTTCATGTGATCCAGGGCCTGTGCTTCTGGGAGTGAGTACGTGACATCAGCTTAATGCTTGCTTGAGTTTCCTGGTTTCCCTTTTTTAAAGAAGATTGCAGAATCTTCTTTAAAAAGATGGAAAAAAGGTGAAACACTGCCAGTGTTTCCAGACCAAGCATATGTAATGAGAAGGCAGATGTCTACAGTCCCTACAATGCACAAGTGGCAGGTCATTTTTTAAAAAACCTTTAATTGCACTGCCACTTTCAGTTCTTCATAACTGAGAATAACCTTTTCAATCTAAAATACTGTTTAAACAACATAGGTTTTTGAAAGTGCCTTACACATTTCCCAAACGTTGAGACTAATCAGACGTATAGTTTGTAAGTTGCTTGTTCGGAGCTATGTGGTTTTTCCAGTGAACCTGACAAGTTTTAACACGATCTGAGTTAAGTATGAAGGAAGAGAACCTTTATTCTGTATAATATAATTAAGAGAATTGAAGTATGCTTTCTTTTACTGAAAGAGGTGAAAAGGAATATGGTACAAACCTTTTGTACCAAATGTTTTAGTTACTGAATCTTACTTGATATGAATTAAACTTTGTCAGGAGGCTACTGAAACCATTGAACTTCCTGCACTTCGATTCATATCTAAGAAGGAATGATTAGTAGAAAACCATTTTTTTGCCACTGGGAGAAAGACAACAAGACAACGTTTAATGAATGAATAAAAGGTTAGTAAAGCTGCACTATTTTGAGAACTTTTCACACTTTTCATTGATCTGATACTCAGTTTATGGTTCCAAATCTGGATTTCAGCAACTGTATCTTAATTCCTGTTTTCATTTGAGGGTGATTAAGAGCAAGAAGATTCACAGAACAACTTATCAAACGCTTTTCAGATGCTCAAAGATCACTTACCTGTCACCATTGCCGCCTTCCACTTCTCTCTGAGCTGCATCTCGAAAGCGCCTTAGACTCCTCCAAAGTCCATCTTGAAGCTACAGTAGGCACGAGGGTGTTTCTTGCGATAAGGTAGTTAAACCAACCATATCTGGAAGTAAGCTTTTTTGCTTCCGATGCCTTATTTTGCGATACCTGATCAGAGAGTCAAAATTCCCCTGGCCAGGAGCAACTGGAGCAACTGGCTTTCTCATTCCTGGGAATGACTCACATGCCAGGGTAGGTGAGCGGCGCGCTCCCGCTCACTTCCTGGCTCCGGAGCAGCTGGGGCGCCCAGGACGCAGACGGTGATTCACCTGAGAGGTGGGTTAGTGCCTGTTGAAGGCAGCAGCCTTCCTGCAGGGAGACGTTGTGAACAGGCTGCAGTCGTGTTCTACAGCAACCTGCGCAACCGTGCCCCGCGTCTCTTGGTTCATACGGTTTTGCCTGCAGGGCAAATGTGAATTTAATGTGATACTGAAAAATCCTGTGCTGGATAGATGCAAATACCTGCTAATCGAGATTATCATGTCAGTTATCAATTTGACTATATTTAGACATCTTTAATTGTGCTTTTAACAGATCTTCTCTTCTAAGTAGTGTGTAGGATGAAAGCAAAATGTTAAGTCTGTAACTAAATATTTCAGGTAAAATGACTAGGCTGTTTGTTTATTGCATACTTTTTACTGTCATGGTGTCTGTCAGCCCGCTGAGTCTTGCGGTCCTGTCATCAGTGGTCCTGGGTGTACACATATTTAGAGTAAGATAATTTAGTGCCTTAAGAGCAATGAAATAATCATGGCAGCAGTTATTTTAGGACAAAATTTTGCTTCATGTCAGCAGAGAATGAGGTGGTCAATTTCCCATTTCTGCTGCCTTCTTAAAAAGAAAGCAAATATATATCACCCTCGCTAAATCTTAAGGAGAAAAGAAAAAATAATCTTAATGCTATGAGAGCAATGGCTGCCAAGTCACTTTTCTTGGACTGCTCTGTCTGTTCTGCCTTTTTTCTGCCAAAGATCTGAGAGACTGAATCCCAGCTCCCCTCTTCAGAGACTGGATAGCTGTCTGCATAGGTGCCCTCGGCAGCTGCGTGGAGCCCTGTGAGGAGCTGGAGCAGGAGCAGGTCCTACCAGCTCCCTCCTTGCAGTGGGGAACAGCTTCACCTGGCCATGTGTCCAGGGGCTTTTGTCCTAATTTCCGCATTTCGGGTAGTGGGCTGGCTGTAAAATTCCCACTTGCCGCAGGATTGATTCCCTCTCCCTTGAATTGGGTACAGTCCCTGATCGTAGGAGACTTCTGCCATGGCTCATCTTTGAAGACCAGCTTTTGCAAGGCAAAACAGATAATGCAAATGAACCCAGCAGGAACATGTGTTGTACTTCTGTCATGTTTTCAGCTTTGTTACTGCAAGCTGCCAAACTCAGCTCAGGAGCTGGATATTCTGACATTAAGTGATGGTCCCCGTTGCACACATCACATCGCTTGAGGATGGAGAAGGCTTTTTCTCCACTCTGAGAGAATCTCTCCCTCTCTCAGACCTTGCACATGGCTATGCAGGACAGTGTGTGCCAGCCAGCATTTCAACCTTCTTTCAGCTGTCTTTTGTGCTCCAATGTTGAGCAGCTGCTTGTGTTTTGTTCCTCTCCCAACTGCTTGTCCTGTTTCTAGACTAATGGTGCCTTCTGTTTTCCTTCCCGTCTTTGCTTTGCTTCCTCTGTGGCTTTCAGCCGTTTTCCATGTTGAAGTTACTTGTGGTGATCCGGTTCCCTGTTTTTAGTGTAGCCTGTGTAAGACAGGAGTATGTGCCTGACTGATGATCTCGTAGGCTGCTCCTTTGAGCTGAGAAGTTATCCCATGGAGAGGGCAGTGAGAGCCACCCTGGGATGCAGTGGGAAGTGCTGTCATCAGTTAGTGCAGCTCAGGTACGGTACAGCTCACTGCACAGCTACACAAACACCTTGACTTCTCTGCATTAAATCTCTTTTAAGGTATTCCTCTCTGGTCTCCATAAATCACTGTTTTTGCTCTCTGATAAGCGGAGACCTCATTCTTCCTCTGGCGAGGGTACAAGGCTGTTTGTCTTGCCCTCTCTCCTGTGGCTGTGCAGTAGCTCAGAGGCTCTGGAGCTCTGAGAGTATCTGGATGGGCCTCCTGCTTGGATCTCCTTGTTTGACTTTCAGCACAGTCTGGTTTACCTGAGGACAGGGGGCTGTGCAAATTCTGTGCTGATTTTTGCGGTTGGCCTCATCTCCTTTTGAGAATTTGAGGGATTTCATTTAAATATCTTTGTTTGTTTGCCCTTTTGGGGATTTCTCAGATCTCTTCCCCAATACCAGATGTTTGCTGCTGGAGTCAGATGTCTTTATAGTCAGCTTTCCATCTTACCTTAGCACCACTTTTTCACTACTGTGGTTTCCTCTCCAGGGTAAAACAACCATTGTCCAAAGGGTCCATTCTTTGGCTTTGTTGCAATGTAGACCTGTCAGTACTAATGTTAATTTCTTGTAGAGACCCAAACCTTTAATAGTTGGTACTCTCTGAATAGAGTTTGTGTGTTAACAGTGGTCAAATAATAAATGGATTTATAAAATCTACATGAGAATGGAGTTGTTTTTTGAATGTGGTGCAGTGGCACATTAACTTTTCTTTAAAATCTCTGCATTTTGGCATATCGGTAAAACTTAATGGATTAGAAACCACTGCCATAGCATCCCCTAGAAGGCATTTAATTCAGGTGTGTTGTTTGGCTGTTCTCAGGCTGGAGCAAGTCAGGACTAGCTGCCACATGACAAGGAAATGCTATGGAGCTTGTCGTAAAAACAGCGCGAAAGAAATGTGAAGCTCTGATGTAAAGACAAGCTGAAAGCTAACCTGTAACTTTAAAATTGTTCACATATTTAAAGGTTGGATGTCCCTTTTTGTATTCTGGTGATTAGAGAGCAATTCTCAGATTTCATAAGAGCCCGAACAATATTACTACAACAATTACTGTGTTGCTTCATTCTAAAACTCCTTTACTATTGTGTTTAGCAATATGAACTACAGGGTTATTTTTAAAGCAGATTGACCACCTGGATAATATACGAGACTGGATTTTTCTTTGTTTTAAACATTAAAAAGTGGTAGGATGATCAGATCTTGCAACACTGGCATGATTTACCCAGCGTTATACCTTCAGAAGTGCAAGATGGAGGTGCTGTTGTCAGTGGAAGTGTCTTGGAAGAGTCTGACACTTCCCCTTTCCTTAGGTGGTTTCTTTCGACCACTGTTTTGATGACTGTTACTAAGAGGGAAAGAGGGAAGAAAGGAGCTAGTTAAGAACTGACTTTTAAAAAGCTCATTTATTTTTTTTGCTCTATGCTGGAATTCTTTGCATTATGTTGGTAGGTAACCTGAAGTTGTGCACCTTGGCTGGCTGATCCTGTCTACAGACTTAGGTTATTCTAGTGCCTTTGGTTTCACATGCTGCTGGCTCTGTGTGTTTGTGTGTCGCCGTATGGGTAATATCTTGGTTGCTCGACTTGGCTTACCAGCTCTTACTCACTTATGCAAATTGTTGTTTTGCATTTCTAATTAATTAAAGTACTGCTGTATGTTAGGAGAGTTTTCTCAGTACTCGGAGTTGTAGGAGCCTTGATGGAAGGATGTGTATCATTGTGCTGGAGAGCTGGGACACGTATGACGTGCAGAATTTGTCTTTAGGTATTCAGGAATTAACTTGCTGTCCCATGGTGGAGGGGCAGTCTGCTACCAAATCGGGAAGGCTAGGTGGTGTGTGTATTAGGCAGAGGTATATTATATTTACTTCTTCTGAAATGCAAGTAAAATAAAATATACAAAGAAATATATGTAAGCCTTTGTGTATCCAAATAAGATTGATATCCTATAAAACTCGACTGCCTAGTGCCCTATAGTTCCCCTTTGGGGAGCCAAGCAACCTGTAAAAATGTTTAGAATAAGTGTCAGTAGTTTTCGTGTGAACCTGGACCACAGGAGCCTGGAATAAAGTTCATTTGTCTGAACAAGTTTAAGGCCTGGTGCCAGTTTTCCAGTTTCTAGGTTGTCTGTTGCTTCTAGTCTGGAACGTAGACAAGGTGAGCAAATGAAGGTTTGGATGCAGAAGGGAACAGCTCTGCTGCTGCCTTATGGTGGCGACGGGCTGGAGGAAGAACACGTAAGGTGGAAACCTTGTATGTGTTTGCTCTTGTACAGCTGCTGAATCTAGGAAAAGCAAAGGTTTCCCTCAGCCTCTTCTGATACATGAGAGTCAGTTGTAACTTTAACGTTTCAAGTTAAGTTGGGAGAAAAATCAGATTTGAAAAAATGCTGACTGTTATATTGAATATGCTGGTAAACTTTACTCAATTAGATAAATGCCTTGACTGCGCTAAAGAAATCTGGAGAGCCCAGAAAAGCAGCTTCCTATGGCATCTAGGCTCATGGCTTCTGTGTTTCTGAAGGAAGTCTGTTCTCAAAAAAGGTCTCCATTTTGGTCAGGTGTAAAACACAAAATGCAGCTTTGGCCATTTTTTTGAGCCTTAAAAAGTAGAGACCTAAACTTTGAGGCATTTTGACTCTTATGATTCTTACTTGCATCTGGAGGCAGGGATCTAAAAACTTGCAGGAAAAAGGTGCAAAATCCCAAATGTTACCATTTAGGGAACTTTCTTTTTCCTGTAAGTGGATCAACCTGATGTCCTACCCTTGCAGTCACCTTGCATTTCTCTGCTACTGAGTTTGGTAACTCTGGCTCCCTTTTACCTACCTAGGAAGCAACAGCTGAAAAACAGATGATTAAGACTCTTCTGAAACCTTTGGCACACCCCTTATTTAAGGAGCAACTCAGCCCATTTTGTGGTTACACCCACCCTTACATGCAGGCTCTTGGTTCTTAACTGTGTGTGCTGCCAGTATGTGTTTGTGCACAGTGTTAAATGAGCATTGGATTACAAGCAGTAGAAATGAGAAAATAAAAACCCAACAACTTCCACAGAGGAATAAGTTTTCTGTTCTTCAGCACTTTCATAGTTTATCACTACGATATTGCTCATTTTATGTTACTGCCTTTCTCTGTAATAACTACAGAAATAGGCCAGATTTCCACTTTTAAATCCAGGGTTGGATGCGAGTCTGTGCTGGGAGTCCTGGGACCTCTGCATTAGCTGTTCTGGTTTCAGTCATTCAGAAGAGGAGAGACTGAGCTGCACAGTTCCATGCTGAATTCTTCCCTCATACACCCAAATGTACTCAGGAACACTGGTTTCCATGGGCACCTGCCTGATGGAAGATCCCAGCTGATTTACAGACTCTCTCCTCCTAATGTTTAGCTCTGGTCACTGTGTTAATTGCTGTGCTATCTCAATAGGCTTAGAGAAACATTTTCGGACTCACACATTTCTTTAAGCAGTTGCTAAAGGGGTGACTATTTTAGCAGCTAAGATTTCAATATATTTACTTTTACTAAAGTAGCTAAGTTAATCCTGTTAAACACTCTGTGTGGGGGAGAGAAGAATTAATTCCTGAATAGCATAATTTAATCCTGAGAGGAAGACACTGTTTGAGAAAACCTTGTTTTACAGGGAAGTTTGGAACCAGCTGGAAGCTGACAGGATTAGTTGAGTTTCTAGTTGTAAAAGGGTGTTACAGTTATGGAAAGTATGTAACGTGCCCAGTGGAGAAGATACAGAGAGTGGAAATTACTAAATAATGTATATACACCTACCTGTGTGGCAGAGGCTGGGGAATCCCAAAGGCAGATGTAATTAATGCACAGTAATCTAAAAACAGCTTTGAAAAAATCAGGCTGTACGGAGCTACCTGTGTGATTGTATTAGGCTGCTGTAAATATTTAAGTTCTAAAAATAGCAATCGAGTGGTGATCAAAGCAGGTGTGAGAAGGCATAAAGCTAGCAGGAGAGCTCGAGAAGTGAAGTTTGGTAACAAGGGATGTGACTGCTTTCTCAGCAAGTGTCACAGAGACAAGTGTCCAGGCAGGAGGGTTGATGGAAGAGAGCAAGTTGTGGTGCTGTCCCCGAGGCCCCTTCTGCAGTGCCATGTCACCTGAGTGATGTGTGATGCAGAGGTGGTCCTGTGGGGTGGTCCTCCAGGGTGATGGGTATGTTGGGGGACGAGTAGCAGTAGGAACAGGTTATTTGAGAAGCAAGGCAGAATTGCTCGGGTCTAAGGCAAGCTTAACAGTTTTTTTTTAATATACTTTGTGGAGTTGGAGTCAATAAATGGTTGGTATCTCTTTCACATCTTAAATAGTGAAATAAATGTCAGGCTTTTGGATTAAAAAGTGGTTTCTCTTTAGGGACAGTCCATTTGGACTTCTGCTATGGGACAGCTAAAGGAGAGCTCTGCAAGTGGTGTGGTGAGCTGGGTGGAGAGGGATCTGGACGGTTAGGATTAGGCAGCGTTGCTTGCTGCCTTCTCTTTGCCCATCGTTGGGACTGGGAAGGGCGAATGTGCCACCAAGGGGAACATTTCTGGGTGTTCTCCTGTGGGAAGTGGTAGGGCAGGGTTGAATGCTGTGCGGCTCTGGGCTACCCTTGGCAGGGGAAGCACTCCTGGGCCTTCTGCTGGCCTGGGCGAGGAGTGTGCTCTGGGGGCACTGGGGAATTGCTGGCTGCGCCTTCCCCTGAAGTCACCGCTGGGAGTGGGGAGGAAGGATGGTGAAACAGTGTAGGTGGCAGGAAAGTAGTTACATGTGTGAGAGAAATGGGTAGGGATGGGGAGGGACCGTGTCCTCCTCCCCTCTGTGAAGTACAGTCCCTCCTCTTCCCTGCCCTGCGATGTGCCAGCTGAGCTGACACCTGGTGTAAGAACTACTGACACACAAATTCAACAGCTCTGGGGTTTCATCCCAAATAAAGTTAAATTGTCTTTAGAAGCAGCCATAGTCAGTAAGCTGCTTAATTGTTAACAAGTAAGTTTTTTTTGTTTAAAGTGGATATGATTATTCTGTAGATTGTTTTATGTTATATGAAGGTGTTTTAATTCATAGAATGATAGAATAGAATCATAGAATGGTTAGAGTTGGAAGGGACTTTAAAGATCATCTAGTTCCAACCCCCCTGCCATGGGCAGGGACAGCTCCACTACAGCAGGTTGCTCAAAGCCCCATCCAGCCTGGCCTTAAACACCTCCAGGGATGGGGCATCCACAGCTTCCTTGGGCAGCCTGTTCCAGTGCCTCACCACCCTCACAGTAAAGAATTTCTGCCTAATATCTAATCTAAATCTCCCCTCTTCCAATTTAAAACTGTTACCCCTTGTCCTGTTACCACACTTCCTGACAAAGTGTCCCTCTCCAGCTCTCCTGTAGGCTCCCTTCAGATATTGGTAGGCTGCTGTGAGGTCTCCCTGGAGCCTTCTCTTCTCCAGGCTGTGGTTTGTCTGTATTGTGTAAGGTGGACTTGATTTAGTGACCAAATCAGAAAAAACACTGTTCTCATTTGCTTTGCAGAGCCATCACAGCAACGCAAGGCTACAGACTGATCGTTGTTAGTTTTATGCATCATTGATGCTATTTTTCTGTTCAGACCGATGTGGTTGTGGCTGTGAAGTCGCATGAGAGACTCCAAGGCAGGACGGATCTCTGCGGTGTGAGGGCGGCAGTGCTGTGGCTGGGCAGGCACAACCACGACACGGCTGGGCTCCCCCAGCTTTGATTAGGGATGGGGGTGTCAATGAGAGGGCACAGCTCAGGGGGAAGATTGGTTTTAGATCAGGGCCGGCGGTTTGAGTGACAGCTTTTTGCCAATTAAGGCTAAGCAGCAAGCATAAATAACGAAATCCATCGTGCCATTTTTATTACATATTAGTATTAGAGTACAACCACCCTTTCATTTTCTACAGAAGAAGTAAATTACTTGAAACTTCTCTATGAACATGCAGAGACTGTGGAGCGTGAGGCTGCAGAGTCAAGATTGAGTCGCCAACGTCCGTGTGTCCAGTTCGGTTTTCGTGTTGGTTTGATCTGTATTCTGAAATATCTTTACTCTCCCGCATAACACTTTTTCTACAAATGGTTTGCACAAGAACATGTATATCAGGGGGTCCATGCAGACGTTTGTGGTTGCCAGCCACAGAGTGCTCTCTTTCGCAATGTAGAGCTGGTTCTGCAGGTGGCAGCCCATGTGGGTGGTCGTTTGACTCAGAGTGTAGGGAACCCTGCTAAAATGAAAGGGGGCGAAGCATATGAAAAACACAGTAAAAATGATGAATACTTTCCCCTTGATCCTTTGTTCACTCTTGTTGTCTTTCTTCTGTGTTTTTACGTAAGACTCGTATACCTTTTTGGCAATAATTATGTAAAATAGGAACATAAGGATGAGAACAGTCCAGAAAATGAACTGGCAGATGTAATTGACGGCTTCATGCCATTTGAGTCCAAAGTAGTTCTTCAACGAGGCACACTTCTTCACGGACTGGGGTGTTGCTTTCTTGTTTGATAAGATCATGTTAGGCAGAGAGAGAACAAAGAAGAAGAGCCAGACCAGACCCGCAAGAATTTTTGCTGAGGTCAGGTTTTGCACCCAGAACTTCCCAAAAGGTCTCACAATCTTGAGAAATCTGTCAAAAGCAATGAGGCCAAGTAGCACGATGCTAATATACATGGTGTCATAAAATACTACGGCTGAGAAGCGACAGACAAAGGCTTTGAGTTGCCACGGTCCCAGGCCAGAGTCCGTCAGGATTTTCAGAGGAAGCATCAGGGTCATTACAAAATCAGAAACTAAGATATTTTTCAGGTAGACAATGAAAGTTGATGTGCTTGGGATATGGAAAAAAGCCCAGAAAGCCAGGCTGTTCAGTACGAGTCCCAGAAGGAAGACGAGTGTATACAGTACTGGGAAGACCAGGTGGGTGACTGTGGTGTCTCGTTGGCACGGTGCAGAGGAGGGTGCTCCGCTGGAGTTACTGATGATACTCTTGTTTGCGAAGTCTCCCATTGTTTGAAATAGACTTGGATGAAAAAGAGAGAGAGAACACAAAACGCTCTGGATTTAAAAGTACATGTTTCTTGTAGTGACTGGCAGGTTTACACAAATAAACACGAAACTTGAATGTGCATTAAACAGACCAACTGATTTCTCTTCTAGTTCCTAGAAAATCTAAATATCTGTTTACATTGTTCACAAACAGATGTCTAATGAAAAGTTAACATGGTATATATTCATTATGGAGGCCTAAGATGATATAATAGCAAAGTATAACAGCAGCTTGCGCCATTTATCTTTACATGGAAAAGTATTTTAACACTGAATAGAAATTTTACAGTTGTGGCCCAAAAGCGAGGTGCTTCTGGGCAGGTGACTTCTGGTATTTCTTATCAAGCACAAAACATCTTCCTTTTCCCAGCACAGACTGAAATAACATTTTCAAAATAAGATGCACCCAGCTGGTTATCAGCCTCTTACATCTCAAAGCCAAATGCCCGAGTGCCCCATCACACCACATGAATGCTCTGATCCTGCAAGTACCTGAGCAAACCTGGCAGCAGCTGTTTCAGAGAGGGGTCTTTGGCTTTCTCCGGGTCATCCGCTGTTCCTCTGCTGGCAGAAGCCTCGAGCACAGTATTAAGAATGGGGAAATGTGTAGAAAGATGAGACTTTTTCTGTTGGTGTGTTGTTTCCTTCCTCGTTTTCACGTGTCGCCTGAGTTAGTTAATCACGTTTGCTGTTGCTTTTCTCTCTTCCTTTTGCACTCTGTCAGAAAGTACACTACCTTCTCCTACACTAATGAAGAAAAAATACTATATCCAAGACAGGCACATTTTCTGGCTTTCTCTTTGTGTGTGGCAGACCTGATGACACCTACACTGTGCCGTTATGATGTGGCTCCTTTAGAGATGTGGATGAACAAACAGAGTGTTTCCTGAAAAATTTCTGGGATAATCCTCAAATGTAGCTCTGTGTTCTTGTTTGTGTGTGTAAATTCACCTGTTCTCGACAGGACTAGTCATTATCAAATACGTGACCAGCAAGTCTGCTCAGAGCCACCCTTACAATGGGTTACTCGGCTACAAAATCATTTGCAATGACATGTTCTGAAACTGTTCCCTCCTTCTGTAGCCTGTTAATATTGAGACATCAACCTGAGCTTGACTTGTGATTTCCAGAGTGGGCTTTTCTGGTTCTGGCAGAAGCTGCTGCCCTTGCATGGTATGCTTCGTGTTTATTATGTATAATGTTGGAATCTAGTGCATTTCTCTGTAATCAGAACATTTTGTATACATTTAGCTGACTCATATGATTTGTCTTGTATTTTTTCTGTCAACTGATGTTACTTAGGGTTCAGGCTCTTGGCTTTGCTGCCACGTGGGAAGCAGCTCAGGTTCAAGCCATCCCTTTCTGGGCAGACATGGATTGTTTTTTGAGTTTCTCAGGCTGCAGCTGCATTCACAAGAAGTTTGGGTGTTAGTATCTACATTTTAGTCGGTGATGTTGCTGTTAAATGGCTTGCAGAGAGCAAAGATCCTTGAGGATGACCAGGATGAAGGTCACCCTAACCATTGTCATCAGCGTGACATGTCCGTAGCTGCCTCACCCAGCTTCTGTGCATTCATCAAGAGCTATATAGAGCTGAGACAGTCCATTGCAATACCCCAGGACTGATGTCCAAAGCAGCATCTTGCCCATTTTCTTCTGTGCTGGCCTCTTGACACTCTTCCCAGCTGTAAGAGGCAGGTATGAAGTGCCTCCATGTATCCTCTCGGCAACTGCTCTGTGGTATGTGGATAGCTGTAGTGTCTGTTGTCTAAACAGCTCATCTGATCAGGAAAAGCACCTGCTGGGTAATTGCCACTCTCTCTCCATGTGTAGGTGCGAAAAAATGTGGGGAATGGGTGTTGGGTGGAAGTGGTGCTTCCTTCTGGGTATCAGCTGGAGCTGATGAACCCTGGGCCCCAGCTGGTTCTGGGGAGCGTGCTCTGGGGTGACTGGCAGCTCTGGTTCCAGGGAAATGATGGTGACCTGTTTTCTGTGGTGTAACAACCCAGCTACTGATTGTAATCGGTGTTGGTGCATATACCAGCATAAGCAGTGCACGAAACATTTTGTAAAATACTTCATTCGTCTAGGCAGGTTATAAGAGATGCATAAACTCTAAGGCTGAGTGCTAAAGTAAGTAAACCATCTTTTAACTTTTTAGGAAATTGGCTATCAGTTGTGAAAATGATGCCAGGTGCAAGTAAGTATTGGAGCAGGGTAGACAGGCAGTGGCTTTTGGCAGGACAACTCTTTCATGATGATGAAACATATTTCTGAATTGGAGCTGTTTTCCAATGATGATAAATTAACCATAATTTATTACAGTAGCCTGGAACCTTTTTCATGTGTGGTTGTTACAATACCTGAAAATGTTGCATACCTGAAAATATTTTCCTGTTTTTTTTCAACTTTTCCAAATGAAAAGGCGAAGTGGTTAAAATTTTATACAACGCAAAAAAGGTACCCTTAATAATCAGCAAAGATTTTACCAATCTTTCCTCAAGATCTAAGTATTCTGTAAATTGAGTCTTTCTGTATTTTCTAATATAACATGATGTTATCTATAAAAGTGTACATTTCTGTTTATTTTTCATATAGTAAGGTGAAGTATTTGAAGATTTAATTCACATAAAGATAAGTCTGATTATGAAGTAATTTCCTCTGACATACAACTATTAATTATTGGTCAATGGATTAAGAACTGCAAGCATATAATGAGATAAACAAAATGTTATTCTGTTACCAAAAATCCGCACAGATAAATAGCTTATCTACATATGTCCTATTTCTGTTGTCTGCCAGTTGCATACAAGGTGACAACTCCCTGTATTTAAAATATCACGCTTACTGTGGATTTTAATTGCATCTCCCAGATCCTGTATTATTATGAACTTTATTCTGGCCCAAGTTAAGCCATTTCTGCAAAATCTTTGCAGTTCATAATTTCGTCTGTAGCATTTCATGACATTGTATTAATTTTTTCCTTTCAGCCCCAATTGTAAGTTCAAACTTCTTCCTAGCAGTTCTGACGAGCGTGGAGGTTGTGATCAGTTGGTGCTCTGGGCTTTTTTCAAGCTCTCTAGTTTCACCATTTTTGCAGCCAGTGATGGTGGGTTCCAGGGTGCTTGTGCTTTGTCTGTAGGACCAATTTCTGAAGAAGTTGGTGAAATTCTATATATTCTTCACAGGATTTTGTGTTGCTTCCTCCCACCAATAAACGTACGTGGCTGAGAAGGGATATGGGTAGTTCTTAGCTCTAGAGTGGTGTCTCGTCTGTGTCATCTCCTTCGTTCGACTCCTTCATCTGAGCTCTGAGTTCTGACAATGCTGTGTGTTTGCACAGCATGTCTAGCAAGGACTTTCTAAATGACTTGCAAAGGAAAAAGTATATGAATGGATCTAGGCAAGCATTTAGTGATGTCAGCCACAAAGTGCTCTCTTTTAAATAGAACAAGGTGTTCCGAGCAGAGCATTCAAACACGTCTCTTGTTTGGCTCAATGTGTAGGGGATTCTAGTGAAGTGGAACGGCACAAAACAAATAAAGAACACCGCAATAATGATGAAAACCTTCAGATTTACAGTCTTTTTGGATGCTTTTCCTGTGCACCTTGTCCTTTTATATGATTTGTACAGTTCTTTACTTATGAGTATGTAGCATACAACTATGACTGCTAAATTAATCCAGAAGATAAGTTGACAAATGTAGTTTACAGTTTCGTGCCAGACTAAGCCAAAGTTGGATTTCAAGCGAGCACACTTTTTTACGTTCTCAAGTGTTTTCTCTTTGTTTGTTAGAATCATGTTGGGTAATGAAAGAGCAAACATTGATATCCAAATAGCTGTGGACAGGATCTTGGCACCTAAAAGGCTCCTTGGTGTTGATGTTCTGAACGGCGAAGAGGCTTTCTGATAGCGATCGATAGTTATTAGACCAAGAAACAAAATGCTGATGTACATGGTGAAGTAAAATACAACCTGGGTGACCTGGCACACAAATCCTCTCAGTACCCATGATACCAACTTCGCATCGCTCAGGATTTTAAATGGAAAAGTCAAGATCATAAGCAAGTCAGAAATGACAGTGTTCTTGAGGAAGATGATGAAATTAGATTTACTGGATATTTTAAAGAAGACCCACATTGCCAGGCCATTCATGGTGAGACCCACCAGGAACAGAATTGTGTAAAGCAAAGGAAAAATGACTTGACTGATTCTGCTATCGCTGGTGCAGTTGCTGTTGTTCCTAGCATAGCTGAAGTTGGTTGTGGCTTTCATTTGCGCTTCGTCTTGCCCCCGGCTCCCTGTAAAAACAAACAAGAAAAAAATTAATTCGTGAGTTATATCTGTCATAAAGGACAAATGTCCCTTTCTGTGCCTTCCTCAGTGTGAAAAGGGGTAGCATCTAAACTTGTTTTGACTGCAGATTTAACAGTGCCAGGCTGAAGTAAAAGGAATCAGATGTACCTTTTTATTATATTTCTGCTTGGCTGTCTGTCTGTCTCTCACCACATTGTTTTCTGGCTGTCCTTGAAAACAATACCTGCCTTCCCCTCCCTGCCCTGCTCAGCTCACAGGCCACCACCGCTTTGCCCAGGTGCTCAACGGGTGGAGGTGACACCCCACAAAGTCACCGTTTGTTGCTTCCAAGGGGAAGAAGAGTGAGAGAGGAGAACCTGCTCCTCAGCCCTGCATGCTAGCACTGGGGCAGCTAACGGTGTCTGTCACTTCAGTGATTACACGTTTGCCAGCAAAGCCTGAAGTTATTTGTAGCTTTATTTATGTAGGTATTTATGGATACCGCTCTTTCTAGTTTGACAGTTTATTCTGACATTTTTCGTAAATCAGTTCCTTTACTGCTGCTGTGTTACAAATCAGTTTAAAACGTCATTGACTCGAGCCCACACACAGGAGTTGCAGCTTCCCGTGCTCCGCCGCTGCTGAGACCCCTGGCTGGAGCTGCTCCACAGAACCAGGAGCTCCTGGTGGCCACAGCTGGCCACAAACACTCAGCAGCTGGCATCCGCCTAGCTGGTAACGGGGGATGGACTGAAAACTGTTACTCTTAGTCCAAAAACCTTGATCAGGCCAGGTCTGAACTGAAATTGTTGCCTGGGAAAGCCAGGCAGGGCTGTGGAATCAGTCAGTGGTGTGTTTCAAAAGGAGGAATTTTCACGAGTGTAGTGAGGCAATTGTAAAAATTGCTGTATTTCTGTGTGATCCCTGCTTCTCTCAAATAAAGCACTCAGGGGAGTTGACACTTTGTCAGCCAATGCTCCAGGATCCCCGACATCTTCCTTTCACAGCTGCAAAGTTTTATTTCTATCGATAAGATAGAAATAAATTGGCTTATGCTTTGAAACGTGTAACAGATTTAGCTGCCGAGTCTAATCCTCATGAAGTAAGTATTCCCTAAGCGTGCACAGTCAGACACCGCTCCCTTCACCCCAAAATCAAAGAGAATCTTACCGTAGCGCGCTGCTGAGAAGCGATGAAACGTGTGGGTATTTCCTGTGATGGGAAGCTGGTGCTGCTGGCGGAGGGCCGGAGGCGCCGGTCGCGGTTCCTCTTAGCTCTTCAGCGTGTGGGCAGGCAGGAGTGTTCGTCTGTGAATCCCACAGGGTGAGGAGAGGCTGGAGAAGCAGCTGGGCATCCCAGTTCTGAGACTCAGACCTTCCTCTGGCTTTGAACTGGTTTCTTAGCCGGAGACAGCTGCAAATTTCAGGTGACGTTCTCAGTGCTTCTGCTTTTGTTTCCTCTAGAAGACAGAGAGAGAAATAGAAATTTTAAAAATAATTAGACATTTACTTCCTGCTTTTGGCCTACAGAGTCACTATTTTTAAAAGAGAGCCTGTATTTTGTAATACTCTGCAACTTTTCTGAGCCCTCCTACTACTACGTTTTTGCCTTGTGACTCTTTAGTATTGTTTTTGTACCAGCCTTATTTCTTTAAAACTTTTAAGGTAGTTTTATGTTTGAAGACGTAGTGATTGGTTAGTTTGGGGAAGGTAAGTATGTTACCAAACAAAATATTTATCCCTTATATGACTGGCAAAGCAGTTTTCCAAGTTTTTAAGTTATATACAGTGCATCAACATTATATGATACATATTATTAGAAGGCTAAATGTAACCAGTTACAATTTAAATAAACACTAACATATTTCAATTTCTTTTGGACGTGCAACATAGAATTTTAAGAATTAGGCTGCATCTTACTTTCCTTGGGGTTGTACATAGTAAGAGAAATGGCACAAAGTTTCTAAGACATTCTGTCTTCTGTTGACTCATCTGCTACTGAATCTCAATCCAAGGGACAGTTAGAAGGGCCATCCATGTGCGTCTCCAGCCTCTGTCCTTAGAGGTACATATACAATCTGTAATATCAGATTACATTTTTTCCCTCTGTGGTTTTACCCTGTCTCCTTAGTGATTTCATTTGGCACTGTTTCCTCCACACTAATAACTACAGGAGATCTTTTTGTGACAAAGAGTCAGTTATTGTTTATTGCAGCCTGGGCTGTTTGGGTCAGGTTTCTGCAGGTGATGAGAGAAAAAAGAAAAGGGGCCTCACTCGTATCTGGTCTTTCCAGGATGAATCTTCAAGTCATGAGTGTAACCAGCGCATGATTCTCCTTTATGGCGTTGGCAAGGAGCGTGATGAAGCGAGACATCAGCTGAAGAAGATTACCAAAGACATCCTCAAAATTCTGAATAAGAAGAGTACTACTGAAATGGGTGGTAAGTGCTTTAGTGCTGCTGTATGGTAGCCTGTAGTGAAGATCATGGGACCTGTGAGGGGCTCAGCAAGTTGTCTGGAGCCGTGCGTGTTATCACTTAATTTGGCTTTCACCCCCTTCACAGCCACTGGGTGAGGTACTGGCCAGAGTCCTGGAGCACAAAGTGCAATCTGCTGGCCTGCCTTACGGCTGCACCAGGACAGCCCACGGGGGCTAGAAATCCCAGTTCTCCATTACAACAGCTTGGCTGTAAACACTTGTGTTAGGCTAAAGCCTGGAATATGAGATACTGACCAGGGAGTGATATGTTTTCCTTACCCTCCTAGTACCCTCCTTACCCTGTATGACTGCTTTTCAGTGTTTCTTGGGTGTCACCTTTTTGCATTGGAATAACCTCGAAGCAGCTTCGATATTGTTACATGCTGTGGCGTACATTTGTCCCAAGTATAATGGAAAAGTGAGGCAACTAGGGTTTTATGTAGTCACGAGTAAAGCTTGTTAAGATTTTTATTGTCTTTTAAATCAGTAATAATGCAAAACTACTAGGCCTCCATTAAATATAAAATGACTAAAGTGATTTTTTTATCTGTTAAGTTGGGGATGAAGGGCAAAAAGCCAGGAAGACCAAACAAGAAGCATTTCCAACCCTAGAGACCGTGTTCACAAAACTACAGCAACTGTCCTATTTTGATCAACATCAGGTGACATCTCAGGTACTTCTCGTGTACAAAATCTTAACTTCTTATGCTCTGCTATAGAGATATCAAGTAGGAAGTAAATCTAGTTTTTTAGATGTATTTTGTATATACCAAGAATTTTCAATGCACTGCTTCTTCAAAGGCAAGAGGGAAAAAATGCTGCCTTGGTATTCTAAAATACCTGCTTCAGTAGATATTCAGGTGTTCGGTTTGGTTGTTTGGGGGGTTTTGTTTGTTTGTTTTACAAGAAGCTTTCAGGGTTATTATAAATGTCACGATTTTTTAATGAAAATTGAATTTCCATTAACAGGATTGTTTGGGGCTCACTGGTAAATTAGACACTTACTAACCAATCTCTTGCATGTGTACAAGATACATTTCTGCATCTGTGTTTATGAAGGATGGAGACCTCCTCTGTGGTTTTGTGCAACAAACTGAGTATGTCTCTTTGAGAAGCTGGGAGATAATACAGCTCATTCTTTTCTCCATATTAGAATTTATAGTCAACCTTTACTGTTAAAAAGTCATATCAGGATTTCTAAGTGTGCAAGTCTATCAGCATTGGATTTCATCACTTTGGCAGATGCTGCTGTTTCTAGGTTTATTTTAATAACCAGAGGCTAACAAAATAAACAGAGTCAAAGAGGTACACATTAATTTTTAAGATATTTTCAGATCTGGTCCTTTGAACTGATTTGTTGCGTGTTTTGTTTGCAGGATAATTAATTATCTGAAAACCCTCAATAAAAAAATCACAATGCAGTAAAATGAAAAGAAAAATTATTTTGTCTCTCCTTTAAAACAAAATTATGTTTAAAAATACCCCACAGGGTTAAAAATCAATATTGTAGATGTTAAGAACAGTTTAACCCTCAACTGAAAAGTAGCAGAACAACATTTTCTGTATTGCCAATTTTGAAAATAAAACATCATTACAACTGACTTCCAGAATAGTAGAGTTACAGATGTCCTGATGCATGATTTGTTAGTGCTTTTATCTGCAAAATGCTGTCACTTGCTATTACCACTTATAAAATAGGATTTTTGGAGCACTAGTGTGTCTGAGAAGCTCTCAGTCACTCTGTGACTTTTCACCGTGCATTTTTACAGATTTCCAGCAATGTTCTCGAACAGATAACTAGTTTTGCCTCAGGAACATCATATCATCTTCCCTTGGCTCACCATATACAGCTCATCTTTGATCTCATGGAGCCAGCACTGAATATCAATGGACTTATAGACTTTGCAATACAGGTAAACAGAGTTCTTTTTTTTTTTTG
>NW_015090872.1:3443087-3504725 GCF_001431845.1 Calidris pugnax | reverse complement strand
GGGGAGGTGGGGGGAAGGAGGGGATGTGTCAGGATAAAGCTGTGATACATTTTCTGTAAAAACAGCGAAAAATAATCCCAAGAGCTGTACTGAAAATTCTCCGTATTTTGTGCTGTGCACTTTTATCTGTTTCAGTTTCCTGACCTTTTCAGATCCTTCCCTTTCTGTCTTAATTTGACAACTGTGGAGAATCAGTAGATGTATTTTATTTTCAAGTCTTTCAAAAATTAATAAAATTCTGGATTATTTTAGCACAAAATACTTTAGGATGGGCTTCACTGTGTCAGACTGGACTATCATATTACACAGTAAAGCGTCTGAGTGCCAGAAATGCCTTGTATTTCTGAAGAGCAGTTCTGAGGGACACCTTTTATACTTCAACATTTTATTTTGCTCCCTCTCTCCTTTGTTCAGTAGTGAGTAAGAAATTCCATTTCCGTTTGCCGTATCATTTTTCCTTAATGTTTTGGGAGGTTTTGCAGCTATTTCATATGTTTATCGTGGAAGTTATTTTCAGTTCATTATTTTTGTGTGTGTGTTTTCAGCTGTTGAACGAGCTGAGCGTTGTGGAGGCAGAGCTGCTGCTGAAGTCGTCCAGCCTGGCAGGAAGCTACACCACGGGGCTGTGTGTCTGCATCGTGGCCGTCCTGCGGCGTTACCATGCCTGCCTCATCCTCAACTCTGAGCAAACAGCACAAGTCTTCGAAGGGTTTGTGGCAGCTACAATCTTCCAAAAAGTATTTTTGGTGTTCTCTCTTAAGCAAAAAAACCCATGTGTTTAGGTTCAGGTTGTGAGACTATTGGAAGGCTGTAAGTGAGCTCAGGTGAACGGAGGGGATGGCTCACCCCTGCAGCCTTCTCCCCACTGCTGGGGGCTGGTGGGATCTGGATCTGGAACCGGGGAAATGTGGGGGAGTTTTGTGTCTTGATTTCCTACCCGCTCTCCCCGTTCTGCCCTGGGCTCTCCAAGTGCCTCTGTGTCCTCTCCTCCCTGGGGCCCAGGCAAGCACACAGGTGACCCCAAACTTCACGTGAGCCCTGTCAGCCCGTAGACACAAAGTCTGTCATCACATTGCCCAGCTAATGGTGGGGTCTATATGGTACATAACAATATGAGATGCGTTTCTAAGGCGTGATGGAACGAACTCAGGATGGTTTTATTTTTGCAGGTTGTGCGGGGTGGTAAAGCATGTCGTTAATCCCTCAGAGTGTTCCTCCCCAGAAAGGTGTATTTTAGCTTACCTCTATGACCTGTACGTCTCCTGTAGTCACCTGAGAAGCAAGTTTGGAGACCTCTTCAGGTGGGTGGCAATGGGATTTTTCTCACCACTGCCTAGCCTGCAGACTGATGCAAACTGCTTGTGGTTTCTGTTCACTCTGCTTTCCGTGGAAAATTCGCCCTTGCCTTTGCTGCTTTACCTTTACTGCTGCAATTCCCTTGCCTGTGGCAGCACAGCATGTGGTCCTGAGCTGGTGAAGCCCTCGTGCTGTGCGGGTACCTGCGGTGGAGGAGCAGAGGCTGAGCCCTCCTCGCGGGCTGCGGTTGGCTTTGTGGTTTGCCAAGGGTGAGGGAAGCGGGGACCATCGGTGGTGTCTGCACCGTGCAGCCCTGGATCCCTCCCCACACCCCTTTGCTTTCGCAGATTGGGATGTGACTGATTGGATTTCTAAAATGCAGCAGCAAACTGGCTGTAATACATACAGCGCTGGATGGAAAAATAACAAAATCTTAGCTGACGCAGCTGTAATATTCCATTAAATACTTCCTTTGATGTGGGGAGAGGCACAAACATGTTTGAGTTTGTGAAGTTTTGTGCTCGAATGTTCAGTTCCTTGATTTTTAAATTAAAAAAATATTTTAGGTACCCATATGCTGTATTTTTGGCTCTTACTTTTTAAAGGGGGAGTGGAAGCCTTTCATATGGAAATGTGCGTCTTGTGAGACTTACAAACCACTTCAGTTACTGTTTCCCCTCCTAGTTTATATACCTGGTTTTGGTTTGTGTGTTTCAGATTTGTGGTTTTTGTTTAATAGGGAGCAGGAAAAGAGTTCTCAGCAATAATCTTAATATTTTAATAGGTTTACAAACACATGGGAACAGTAGCATTTAATATGAGAAGCACTAGGAAAAAGAAATATGAAATAGAGAACTACAGAAGTGTCTTAGCTGTATGCTCATTTTTCCACTTAAAAACTGAAGTTCAGTAACGCAATAAAAATTAACACTTTTATTAATACTAATCTACAATAGCAAATCAAAACATCATCTGGTAATATAGTGATATTTAAGTTCTAAATCATATATTAAATATGTGATATATAGCACTTGATTTGAAGCTCTCTTTTTTCAGAGTAGAGTTAGAAATTTTCTGAAAACTGGTAATAAAATTTATGTATATGTTTTTTAGACAGCTGTTTTAGACATGCCACATAAAGCACTAGAGCTAGACTCATTTTCTTCTCGGTTTCCTTGATACAATGGAAGCAAAACCAAACCCAGTTGCCTGTACGCAGCAACTTTTTTATCTTCTTTTTAGCAAACTGTAAGTCCAGCTATTTCTCTCTCTCACTAAGTCAATTTGACACGACCATAAAGTACAGTTCATAAATGTTCAAATTTAGAGACTTACCTTCTGTATATTGCAGTGCTTCGCAAATGGCTTTTGGTATCATCTGCAGTGTTAGTTGTGACTGGGTTTTACTAAGCGAGCTGCACGTTTTGGTTTAGTGTGCTTGGTATATTTAGTTGTATTCCCTAAACTTCCTTTTTTAAAATAATTCCTTCGCTTTTGTTTTTAAAATCTTATCTTCTGGCCACTCCCCCAGCATTACTTCTTGTGCAAGTACAGTTTCAGAGGCTGCTTTGCTCACGTGCTCAGTAGTGTATTGTTTGGGTTTTGGACCTTTATTTCTGTGGCCCGTGGGGTAGGTGAAGGTAGAAGCTGTGACGACTGAGTGTCGGGGACATATGTGTGTCCAGGGTGCCTGATGTTTGAGGTCTGGGGTATTTATTTTCCACTGGTTGGCTTGCTTTCTCTGCTGTTACACAGCCTGTAAATTCTTGTAAATTAATTATCCTGTGTCTGGCCTCTTTCTCCTGCACTGGAGCATCCTGGTGAGGAGCTGTGATGTGCAGGGGCTGCGCAGTGACAGGGTGTCCCAGGGCTGCCCTCCGAGCCCTGCGCCAGGCGTTGCTGCGCACATCGCACTCCTTCCTCAGGTGGCAGATACTTTCAAGGTGACACAGTGCTTCCTCTGTCTTTTCTTCCTGGGGCCAGTGGAGTTCAAAAAAAATTCCTAAGGTTTCATGTATTTTAATTTTATATTGATTAATGGCTATATATTTTTTTCAGTAATGAGGAAGTCTTCCTAGTTGGGATAATTAGCGAAATTTGTCCATGTGGATGTTGTTTCCAGCTGTGGTATAAAACTCAATGCTTGAGACAAACGTGTGAATTTTGCATTCTTCACTAGCACCTTCTTTTTTTCCCTTGAAGAATGTCAGTTAACATATAGGCATTCCTTGCCTGGAACATTTCTTGACCTTTGTCATAATTTGTAATGTCAAAATGTGACCTTTAAGTATCTTTTTTCCATTTACTGATTTCATCTTTCAAAAAGTTGTCTTTTATGTCACATTATTACCAAATGCAGAGTTTTAATTTAGATGGTTTCTCATTTTTCCCTAATTAATTCTTCTTTCCACCACTGCAGCTCACTGTGTCATAATGCTGCTCCCCTTCTTTATGTGTTAGGAAGCGCTGTTACAGTTTGCTGCAGAAGCATTGATGCTCTAGGAAGTTATTGCTTGTAAGGAATGAATGTGTGGTCCTTATCCACCTGCTCACAATTTCAGTCATAGAAATGTCATAGGAGCAGTTTGGAAATTTGAGACTTTACTACAGGAAAACTTGAATGAAACAGATGTATGAGCCTTATTTTCTGGTAGATGCTCCTTATCAAAAATGAGTTTGAAAATGTGTACAGAATGGTAACCAAACCAGGATTTTTTTAATCCCACACGGTATGTTCAACAGCACTCCTGCAAAGTACATTTTTTGGAAACACTCTCTTTTTTTCATCCTCAGTAGTGCCTGTTCTAAGGTGAAGCAGACGATATACAGCAATGTTCAGCCTTCAAACTCCAATTTACTGTGGGACCCGGAGTTCATGCTAGATTTCATCGAGAACCCTTCTGCTCACAGCATTAACTACTCAATGCTGGGCAAGATTCTGAGCGATAACGCAGCCAACCGCTACAGCTTTGTCTGCAACGCCCTAATGAATGTGTGCATGGGGCACCAAGATGCAGGAAGGTAAGGCAGAGTGTGCAGGAATCATAAATGGATGGGGTTTCGCATGGTATATACGAGGTTTCCTTTCATCTTTTTGTTTTGTGCCTTTTTTGCGATGGGTTTCATGCGTTACTCTTTCAGGTTGCTGAAAGTTTATTGAGTAAGTTTCCTCTGAGTTACTTCATTAAATCAATCCGCATCATTTAACAGAAGGGAGTGACAAGTGTAAAGTGCTCACTGTAAGAGAGTCAGTAAGCTCTTTTGTATCAGCAGTTGTGTCGCTTCAGACAGAACAGCTCAGCACAATCTTTGCTCATTAGAAGACTGTAAATGAGGGAAGGTTCTGCATTAGGTCATTTCCTTCTTCTGATGTAATTAGTGTTTAATTTATTAAATGTGTAATTTATTTATTATGGATTTCATCTTAGTAGGTAATTTGCAGATTTTCCAAAAATATTTAAAACAAAAACATTAAGAGTTTTATTGGATAGAAGCTGCTAGACTTATAACAGCTGTCAGTTGTATTTTCAGAGTAGGTTGGACCTCACAGTGCGCGGTTCGAGTCGCTCTCCAATGATTAGAGTTAAGGATGGGGTCTGCACCTCAGCAGGTTGCCTGGCACTGTCTTGTTGTGGTCATGTACACATGTGGCATTGCAGCGCTGAGACTGTTCTGCCCTGGTTTTCCGTTCTGCAAAGTGTGTGATGCAAGGTGAAACGGACACCAATTTTTGGATCTAGCCTTTACTGCTGACCCTAGCACCTTTATTCCTCTTACACAATCAAAACCACCAGAACTTGGTGTTTTGTTACGATTCTATTCCCATTTTTATTAAGAAATTCTTGATAGTTGCAGCAGGTGCATGAAGGTAATAGGTGCAGCAATAGCTGACAGTCTTTTTTACGGTTGCTGACAGATCACAAAACTCAAGGAAATTTTGTATGTTTTTTTTTTCTTTTCTTTTCTAATAAACTCCTGCCCAAACTGTGTTCAGTTCTTATATCCTTCTCCCTGTCCCCAGTATGAAGCCATCTCCAAAATGTCCAGAGCAGGTCCAGAGAAGGCCACAAAGATGATCAGAGGACTGGAGCATCTCTGCTCTGGGGACAGGCTGAGATAGTTGGGGTTGTTCAGCCTGGAGAAGTCTCTGGGGAGACCTTAAAGCCCCTTCCAGTACCTAAAGGGGGTCTACAGGAGAGATGGGGAGGGACTCTTTATCAGGGAGTGTAGTGATGGGACGAGGGGTAATGGTTTTAAACTGAAAGAGGGCAGATTTAGATTAGATATTAGGAAGATATTCTTGACTGTGAGGGTGGTGAGACACTGGCCCACATTGCCCAGAGAAGTTGTGGATGCCCCGTCCCTGGAGGTGTTCAAGGCCAGGTTGGAAGGGCCTTAAAGCAACCTGGTCCAGTGGTAGGTGTCCCTGCCCATGGCAGGGAGTTTGGAAATAGATGGCCTTTAAAGATCCCTTCCAACCCAAACCATTTGATGATTCTATGAAATGTGGAGCATCCTTGGCAGAGCAGAGAAGCTGAGAGGAAGCAGTTTTGTAACAGCAATAAAGGGGAACATCTAAATGCGGTCAAACGGGTTTCACTGTGGAACAGAGAAAAAATAACTTGCACTGGGATGAGTCAGTTCTGCTTTGTTTTTTACAATATTACATAACTCTGAATCATACATTGAATTACACACTACACAGTATGCGATCTATGAAGTAAAATTCATTAATGCCAATTGATTTTGTGACTCTCCTCCCTCCTAAAGGGTTTCATGCGTTACTCTTTCAGGTTGCTGAAAGTTTATTGAGTAAGTTTCCTCTGAGTTACTTCATTAAATCAATCCGCATCATTTAACAGAAGGGAGTGACAAGTGTAAAGTGCTCACTGTAAGAGAGTCAGTAAGCTCTTTTGTATCAGCAGTTGTGTCGCTTCAGACAGAACAGCTCAGCACAATCTTTGCTCATTAGAAGACTGTAAATGAGGGAAGGTTCTGCATTAGGTCATTTCCTTCTTCTGATGTAATTAGTGTTTAATTTATTAAATGTGTAATTTATTTATTATGGATTTCATCTTAGTAGGTAATTTGCAGATTTTCCAAAAATATTTAAAACAAAAACATTAAGAGTTTTATTGGATAGAAGCTGCTAGACTTATAACAGCTGTCAGTTGTATTTTCAGAGTAGGTTGGACCTCACAGTGCGCGGTTCGAGTCGCTCTCCAATGATTAGAGTTAAGGATGGGGTCTGCACCTCAGCAGGTTGCCTGGCACTGTCTTGTTGTGGTCATGTACACATGTGGCATTGCAGCGCTGAGACTGTTCTGCCCTGGTTTTCCGTTCTGCAAAGTGTGTGATGCAAGGTGAAACGGACACCAATTTTTGGATCTAGCCTTTACTGCTGACCCTAGCACCTTTATTCCTCTTACACAATCAAAACCACCAGAACTTGGTGTTTTGTTACGATTCTATTCCCATTTTTATTAAGAAATTCTTGATAGTTGCAGCAGGTGCATGAAGGTAATAGGTGCAGCAATAGCTGACAGTCTTTTTTACGGTTGCTGACAGATCACAAAACTCAAGGAAATTTTGTATGTTTTTTTTTTCTTTTCTTTTCTAATAAACTCCTGCCCAAACTGTGTTCAGTTCTTATATCCTTCTCCCTGTCCCCAGTATGAAGCCATCTCCAAAATGTCCAGAGCAGGTCCAGAGAAGGCCACAAAGATGATCAGAGGACTGGAGCATCTCTGCTCTGGGGACAGGCTGAGATAGTTGGGGTTGTTCAGCCTGGAGAAGTCTCTGGGGAGACCTTAAAGCCCCTTCCAGTACCTAAAGGGGGTCTACAGGAGAGATGGGGAGGGACTCTTTATCAGGGAGTGTAGTGATGGGACGAGGGGTAATGGTTTTAAACTGAAAGAGGGCAGATTTAGATTAGATATTAGGAAGATATTCTTGACTGTGAGGGTGGTGAGACACTGGCCCACATTGCCCAGAGAAGTTGTGGATGCCCCGTCCCTGGAGGTGTTCAAGGCCAGGTTGGAAGGGCCTTAAAGCAACCTGGTCCAGTGGTAGGTGTCCCTGCCCATGGCAGGGAGTTTGGAAATAGATGGCCTTTAAAGATCCCTTCCAACCCAAACCATTTGATGATTCTATGAAATGTGGAGCATCCTTGGCAGAGCAGAGAAGCTGAGAGGAAGCAGTTTTGTAACAGCAATAAAGGGGAACATCTAAATGCGGTCAAACGGGTTTCACTGTGGAACAGAGAAAAAATAACTTGCACTGGGATGAGTCAGTTCTGCTTTGTTTTTTACAATATTACATAACTCTGAATCATACATTGAATTACACACTACACAGTATGCGATCTATGAAGTAAAATTCATTAATGCCAATTGATTTTGTGACTCTCCTCCCTCCTAAACAGTAGTGCTGTCCTGGCACAGGGAGGGAGGGCTCCTGCGGTGAGATGTCACCGGTGACCTGGGGGCTGGGAGACGTGCACCACACACACACCACATCCCTGGGGCATATTTGCATGAGAGAGGATGGAGCTGCTGCTGGTGTGGCAGCACTGAAGGAAGGGCAGAGCGGGGCACCTGTAGAGAGAGGCAGGTCATCTGTTGTGGTGGGCTACAGGCTCCATCCTTCTTCCTGGGCAACTCAAGCACAGGCAGGAAAGCTGGTAGGTGTACATGTAGGGTTTACACAAAATAAAGGCCCTATACTACTGTAGGTTGGATGGGTACAAGCCACATACTGTCTTTTTTTCCCAGATACTCCATTTGTCCAGGTGTGAATAACACTAGGTTATATGTACAGTAGCAAAATCACATTTGGACATAAACCCCCACCTTAAGTAAGGGAACACCAGTTCCACTGCCAGGCACTAATCTGGTTTCACCTAAATATTGTTTACAAAATACCTTGTTTCTGTATTAGTTTTTTCTCTTCTTTTCTAGGATTAATGACATAGCCAACCTTTGCTCAGAGCTGACGGCGTGCTGCACGGTGCTTAGCTCAGAGTGGTTGGGGGTCGTAAAAGCTCTTTGCTGCTCTTCAAATCATGTCTGGGGTTTCAATGATCTGCTCTGCAGTGTGGATGTAAGTTCAATATCTTCTGAAGTACCTGTTAATCCTATTTACCTAGGGTGCACTTAGACTTACAGTAAGGTTTCCATTCAATACAAAAAGCTGAGTGCAAATTTAGGTCTGTACCCATTTGAGTTTTCGAGGCTTTTAATGAGATTCGTGATTGATTTTTATTCTTTCCTACATCTTCAGAGTTAATTTAGAATTTGGGCAGTGCTTAGAGTTTTTGTAGATTTTTTTTTTTTCTTTATTATGGAATTATATGGAATATTAGAGGTACTCTTTGGAAGGAGCAGCCATGTCCATATACTTTTTCTAAAATGTTAATGGATGTGCAAATAACTATCTCTATTTTAAAGCCCTTGTTTTCGTGTTGGCTCTTGGACTGTAGAAGAGGTGGTACGCTTTGCTGTTCCTTACTCACTTGGTGTAAGTCACCATAGTGCTGTTAAATCAGCAGGACTATGGTGACTCATGTTATTCAATATCTGATTCAATATATTTGTCTATCTTTTGATTTGTGGTATTTTAAATAGTTGTTTTTTAAAATGAAGTTAAGAGCTATCAGTATTTGCCATAAAATATTTGGGAAATGCATTAAAATATAGTGACAAATGCTTATGTGTAAACATTTTACTGTTTATTCTTGTAGTTCATTCCTTAATAATCATGGCAGTGGTGTGTGCACTGTTATGTGAAGTCTTGCAATGCTTTTCCTTCAAGGTGAGTGACCTGTCGTTCCACGATTCCCTGGCCACTTTCATTGCTATATTGATCGCCCGGCAGTGCTTTTCTCTGGAAGATGTAGTTCAGCACGTTGCACTGCCTTCTCTTCTTGCAGCTGGTAAGAAAATGCCCAGAGGAAAACTTAAAATGAAAAACTTAAGACTTCTTAAGAAGTCTTCGTTGAATGATTCAGTGATGTATACTGAACTAAGTTCTTGTATGGAATGCCACCTATTGTGCATTGCAGCACGTGTGCCCCTGCATGTTGCCCCAGCGATGCCAAGTTAGATCAGAGAACCCACGCTTGACAAGTAGTATTAGAGTTGCTGAGAGTGCACTGTCCCCTTATCTTATGTAGCCTCACCTGCTGCTCACGACTCTCTTCTGCTCTATGCTATATGCTCAAAGGTCTGCCAGATCTACTCAGGGTATGCATTTCCTTCTAGCATCGGTCAGTCTGATGTTGGCGTTTTCTCTCTGACCTCATCATCTTCACCTCCCTGGAGTACTGTAGCTGTGGTCATCTTTGTTGGCCACTTCACACGTTTCTTTTCACTTTCTTCTTGGATTTGTATTTCTTATTTCTGCTTTGACTGTCAAAAGCCATTTTAACCATGTATTCTTTTCTGGCATTAACTAGGTCTCTTGCTTACCAAAAATCATAGTATTCTTTCCTGTTCTTTAATGACTCAAGGCCATAAAGGCTGATTCCTGTTGACGAAATTATTGTATTCCCATTTAAAATGGAGCTGTGAGGTAGAACATTTCCAGGCCTGCCACTGTGAGTAGTGAGGTCCTGGGCAGATGCCTTATCTCCATGTCCCATCTTCCATAGCCTGTGGAGATCCAGATGCTGAGCCTGGGGCGAGGATGACCTGTCGTCTACTCCTGCACCTCTTTAGGACACCCCAGGTCTGCCTGTTTCCCCAGGGAACAGGTAAGTCACCTGCTAGGTGGTCCCTTCATTTCAGAAAGTGAACCTAGAATGTTTTTATTGGCTTCAGATTTCATATGTAAAAATATCCATAGTGCAAGTAGAAATGATAGCCTGTTTAAAATTCCAGATGTTTCACTAGTGAAAAGTTGATACGTACTATACTTACTTGTTTGGGAAATGTTTTTTATGCATGTAAAACCATAGAAGTTTGCTGAAACTTATTCGTTATCAACACCCAACCACCGGCGTGTGGCGTAACGTTGACCTAAAACTCAACCATATTAATATTCCAACTTCTAACACAAAGTTAAGTTTTAACACAACATCTGCAAACACTTCAGTAAAGAGGAATACGTTTAGAAAAACTGTTCTGACCTGATAGTTCTCATTTTGTTTTGGAACTTCCTTGAAAAAACGATCTGTGCCTGGGACCTATCAATACTGGTTTTGTGCCAGTGCTGCTCTTGGCACTGGCAGTATTTATCACAGTCCCAACCTTCCTTCCTACTGAGTTCTGTGGGGCAGTGACAGCTCCTGAAGTGGTTCATACAGAAGCTAATAGGGATACATATCATGCAGTTTGGTAGCCTTGCATGTAAATTGAAATTAAATGTGATTTAAAATAGGGTATAATAAAGCATCTAGTCCAACAGAAGAAACATGAGGATATTAGTTCTCAGAATACATTAATGTAGTTCTCTTTCCTTTTAATTTGAATAATCTGTGGTCTGACCTGTGTGTGTTTGCCACAGACCAAAAGAGGAAGGAAAAGGACAGGGAACAAGCACCTAACAATTTAAAGGAAACAAGCCTGGAAATGACCTGTGTTTTGACTTATAAGTATTTCAGCAAATTTGATGACAAGGCTATTTCTATGGGAAAATGAAATTGAAAGAAAAAAAATTTCAGCTCCTAAGTGGTGTCAAATTCTTCCATCTAAAAGTAATATTAATTTCTTTTTTGACCAGAAATGGATGAGCTTTTGTTGCATATTTAAGCAAAACAAATAAGAGCCTTGTAAGATACCATCTGAGTAACAGAAATGTGTTACGTGATCCCAGGCTTCCCTAGAAATAAAAGCGGATTTGAATGGATAGGAAAAATCATGTCTGAAATCTAGGAAGTAGTACAAATCAAATCAAATGTGACCATGTTGCTGTCTTTTCTTACATACGGCTCAGTTAACCACCTCAGAAAGGAGGTGGATTCATCCTTCCTTTCTCCCTCCCTCTCTGTCTTTCAGTCTGTTTACCTTCTTCAGGTTAGAAGGAGCACTCACTGTCTCCTTTTGCAGTCTGCTTCTGAGCTGCGGAATTAGGCTTAACTGTGCAACAGGCATTTGTATTAATTAGTTTTGCCTCATTTGTTAGGAAGACTAGGTGAGGGAAGTAATTTACTAAATCTGTGAGGTCAAAACCAAAATACACTTCATTGTCTCATTGTGGTTAATTTCGCTGTTTACACAGTGAAATGACAGGCTCCTTTTTCTATTAAAATGATCACAGCTTATTTTGATATTAATACATCGTAACCGTTTATCCCAGTTGGTTATAGTGACTTACCTGTATGTCTTCAGTTTCAATTTCAGAAAATTCAGTTCTTCATTCAGTTGTTGTACTTCTGTACTTTTGATATTAATACATCGTAACCGTTTATCCCAGTTGGTTATAGTGACTTACCTGTATGTCTTCAGTTTCAATTTCAGAAAATTCAGTTGTTGTACTTCTGTAGCTATTCTAGACGAAAAGGATGTTGTACAAAGGAAATTTGAGTTGGTAAATAATAACTGTTTCCTACAAGATTTACTCTTCTTTCCATAGGGAAACTATTTCCTGGAATTCGTTCTTCTTGTGATCGTCACCTCTTGGCTGCTGCTCACAACAGTATAGAAGTGGGAGCTGTGTTCGCAGTCTTAAAAGCAATTTTGATGCTTGGTAAGATTATGCAGAGTCATGTGTAATGTTTTTGTTCCAGTGTTCGGGTAAAAAAACAGATTGTGCTAGTTCACTTCCCTGGGAATGCTCCTTGGAAAGGAAAACCCTGATGACAGGAGAAAAATGTGGATGCTGTCTGTGCTTCTGTAGCATGTGAATAGCGTTTTCCCCACAGGTCAAGAGACAGAGTTTTTCTCTGGTGAGTCAACCCCAGCTGATAAGGCTTTGAGCAGATGTGACTTTTTCATGTTTTGACCCTCACCCCACCACTAAGTCCCAGTACATTTCAAACTCAGGCGAGTCCCTCTCAAATATGGAGAAGAAATATGGTCTCAAATAATTTTTCCCACCTTTTTTCTGTGTTTTACCACAAATCATGTGTGCCTGTCATTGTGGAAGTTGTGAAAGAATCACTGCTTAGCAACTGTCCATGAACAAGTGTGCTATTTTTCCAAACAAATAAGTGCCTGAAAGCTTTGGTTTGGCTTAATTTCAGTTAAAGCTCTTGTGACCTATGGTGAAGTGTATTTTTGGAGCTAAGTAAACATCCAGCTAAACAAGCAAGATCTTCCAGATGTGGACATACCCACAGAGGTGTACCTCCAGTTAGAGTGCTGTTACGATATTCCCTGTTGACCAGTGTCTCAGAACTGTCGCAAAACCCCCATGATCCTTAATGATGTGACTATATTGGGAAAGATTTTAATGGCATAGCTATCTGGGATAGACAGATGGATTTGAGAGTGAGTTTGAGATCTATTTATGGGCATTATTCAGTGGTGCCCAGGGATAGGACAAGAGGAAATGGGCACAAACTTGAATATAAGAAGTTCCACCTAAACATGAGGAGGAACTTCTTTACTTTGAGGGTGGAATAGGCTGCCTGGGGAGGTGGTGGAGTCTCTGTCTCTGGAGACATTCAAAACTCACCTGGACAAGTGCCTGTGCAACCTGCTCTGGGTGGACCTGCTTTGGCGAGGGGGTTGAACTAGATGATCTCCAGAGGTCTCTTCCAACCCCGTATCATTCTGTGATTCTGTGATTATCTGTGTTTTCTTGCTATACAGAGTGCTGAGATTTGCTGTTTTTCTTCATTAATGGTGTGTAGTGTGAACACTTGTTGTTTTGCCTCTATGCAGGGACGTGGTTTGGATAGGGTCTGGTGCAGGCTGGTAGGAAGAAAGATTTAGGCAGACAGCTTATTTGTTCCTTCACTGCAGCACATCTCCTCCTCTACCCAAAATGTTATATTTGGAGATGTCTTCTGTCGTCACGCTGCATTAGTTATTTAAAAAATCTACTTGATTTTCTGAGGAAAAGCATTAGATAAATGATAGCTGTTGCAGTTCTATGCTGAGGAAGCTTTGTGAGTTGAAATCTACGTTAGAAAGAATAATCCCTACTCACAATGAAAGACGGTGCTGCAGTCGATTGCTCTAGGGTATGTTAAATATCTTAACAAGTTTTATCAAAGTGTTCTGGAGTGGCTTTAGCTTCACATGTGGCTTGGTATCAGTCTCTTCATCATATTATTTGCCTGCCAGGTTCTTCCCTCTTGTCCTTCACAGGTACAGATTTGGGCCTGGTGTAGTTGTGCCCACAATCTTGTAAGACGGTAGAGTGCAGGGAGGGTGTGGATGGGCTGTTTGCTGCTGGCTTTTCATGTGTGTTGTGGACAGATGTCCATTGGCTTATTTCCCACACTCTTTGCAATGAGCTTGTCCTGGGCTTTGGGTTCTGCAGGGCTTGATGTGTCTGCTCTATCAGCCATTGGGTCAGCAGTACAGGGGGTTTGGGATTTGCCTGGATTTGGGGGAATAGAGGGCTTATAATTGCTTTCATTTCTCAGGGTATGTTTTACTGTTTTGCTGTTGGCCTACTTAAAAATAATTTCTGTTCTGTCTCGAGTGACAATGCTGTTCATTCAGTGTCTCTCCTCTCTGGAAGGAGTTGATTCCTCGTGCTGCAGTGGGCCGTGCAGAGGAGGCCACCCACCAGGAGGTACCGTCTGGGTACAGGCTGGTCTGTCACAGCCAGTCAGGGCTCTGGTTTTGATAAGCTGTTAAAAACAAGTCCAGCCTTGCTAAAAAAAGGGTTGTATGCTGTTTGTTTAGCAGTAACTCTAAAGCAGCACAAGCCAGGGTGGGGGCACAGGCGTTGGCTGTTTTTCTTAGCAGTAGCTCTACTCAACCCTCATTTTTTTTCCATTCAGGGTAATGCAGTACCAGGGAACACAGAAACAGTGACGAGAGAACTGAGTGTGCAGGAGGACCCAGAGCACCATCATGTTTGGAGCACTCTGTGTAAATGTGTAGTAGTCTGGGGATGTGGCCGCAGCTGCTGAAGGGCTGTCAGTCTCCTTGGTGCAGTAGTATGAAATATTTTGCTGGTACTGGTGGTAGACTTCCAAAACCCTCTAGCATATTGTAACCAGAAGCCATGGTGTGAATGTGTGTGTGTCTGAATGAGTAGATACTCCATGTGGCTGAAACAAGCCATTTAGCCTTGTCATGTTGTGGTAGTTGTTGATCCTGATAGTAAACTGGGTTTTTTTCTAAGGGATGACTCTTGCATGTGGTGCATCAGTTAAGATCCACAGGAGTTTCTGCTGAATCAAAACATTAAAGCTAAGTTAGCCTGCTTCTCATGCAGCATGTCATCGTGCACTCTCCTGGCTGGCCTCGCAGGTCTAAGGTATTATTATGTGCAACAGTTTGGGCTTTTTCCCCCGCTACTACATGCAGCAGTTGCATCTCCTTCCTTGTCCAAGGAGTTCTTCGTGTCAAGAAGTTCAGAGTAAGGTGGGCTAAGGGGCCACTGTTCAAAACTTGTCTCTTGATCTGTGGACTGTTAATAAATCAAAGTAAGAGAGAAGACTTGGAAAAGGGACATCTGAGAAGAGTGAGTAACCCAACTCTTCCTTATCTGCCAAAGCAATTCCATACACTCACAGACCTTTTGCTGCCAAGCACATAGTGGCTTTATTTGTGTTTAATTTGTATAAACCTTTTCCTGTGCCTGAAATATCTGTTCAAAATATTCTATGCAAAACAAAGCAAGTGGACAGTACTTTGAAGATGGTGATTTCAGAGTCAGTTAGTGCTGCCCTTTTTGAATGCAACTGCCTCACTCCTGCTTTACTTCTCAGCTGGCCTCTGCCTCCAAAGGTGTCCCCCAGCGGGTAAGGGTTCTGGGGACACAGGGACTTAGGTAAAAGTTCACCCCATGCTTCTGTGCTTCTGCTGTACAGGTGACGCCGAAATCGGCAGCAACAATGTCGACTCCTTGAAGAGCGAAGATCTCCATGTGAGAGGCTTATTAGATGAACTCAATGAGGATGAAATCTGGGGTTCCTCTCACACTTTGAAGTCATGCGGAAAAGCTGTTTCCATAGAAACTGCTAGTTTAAGCGAGTATGCTAGATATGTGCTAAGAACAATTTGCCAGCAGGTAATCTGTAAAACTACTCTTCTGTCTTCATTTGGAGAAGGAATATTATTTTATTTGAAAAGTGTAACGTATATTTTGGCGTGGAATGGAAGTTGAAGTCTTTCAGTATTTGAATTCTCTTTGGGTTTCCTGATTTGGACAATTTATACATGGAGTAGTATGTTATTAGGGGAGGGAAAATGGCATTTTATCAGAATCGATGTGGTTTTCCTACTTGAATATCAAGCACTTTAAGAAGACAATAGGAACACTCCATCAGCTGTCTGCACAAAGTGCTTTTGCAGTAGCATTTGTTTTGTTGCAAAGTCGTTTTCAAAGTATTAGGAAAAATGAATTTTGGAAAACACATTGACAGTCTTATACTTTCAGGTGATAATGACAGAAGACATTTCTAATCTCACATGTTGCATGAACCATAGTTCACTTCAAGTTTTGCGTATGGAAAAAATAACTTTTCTGTTTAGCTTACCCAAAGTTAATATTGCCTCCAGGCTATCTTGTGAATCTGTTATCTTATTACTTACAGGAATGGGTTGGAGAACACTGTTTAAAAGAACCTGAGAGGCTGTGCACAGACAAAGATCTTATTTTGGATCCTGTTCTTTCAAACAAACAAGCACAGAAACTCCTTCAACTTATCTGTTATCCTCATGGTATTAAAGAATGCACCGAGGGTGACAACCCTCAGAGGCAGCACATCAAACGCATACTTCAGGTAATGCAGTGGGGAAAAGGTGCAAAAAATACCTGTGATGCACTGAGTCTTAACCTGTCATTCGGCAGCACCACCAGCTGACATTGATTTGTAGTTCCTGGTGCAATCAGGCATTAGATTCTTCTTTAAAGATTGTATGTGCTCAGCATCCCGGGTCTCTGTGGTGAATGTTTCACAGTGAGATTTCTGGTGTCTCGTTACTTCTGATTCCACAGTTATGGAGGAATTAAGTGTGCAGCACGTTCCCCATTGCTGTTCGTCATTGTCAGTCATTAGAAAGCCACTGAAAAGGTTGCTGCTTAGGTGGAGGCTCCTGCTGTCTGTGACAGTCCTGTGGTGAAAGGCACTCCACGGAAAAGGCTCAAACACCTTCACGGACAGTCCCAAACTGACCATTTCTTCAAATTCAGCTGCATTAGGGACGCTTCAGTTCTTAAACTACAAAATGGATTTTCTTTGAATAGAATTGTGAAGAATCAAATCAGGACAGGACCTGGACCTGGACCAGGACAAATAGTGATCTGTGTCCTGCAAAATAATCAGCTGCTGTGCTTACTTTAATTGTGTCTAGATGGCCTTGTGCTAACTATAAACATGTCTACTTGGATGGCAATGCCATGGGTTAATGTAATTGCTAATGAAAGAACAACTCATGTTTTCTGTATTCATATTTAACTAAACTCAGATTTTTCAGAGAGCAAGATTCTTATTCAGAAAAGTTGCATGGTTAAAAGTATTGAGTAACAATATTGGCTGCAAAGATGTGCAAGTTAACATACATTCTTTAATAGGCCTAATATTTAGGATATCATTAGGCTGTTAAAAATAGTCATCATAAAAATGATCTGCTTATAAGATGAGGCTTTTGCATGTAATGTATTCAATTATGAGGCTTTTTTTTCTTCATACCTGTAAAGCATTGACATTTGTATTTGTAATGTTAATTCTTACCTAGAACTTAGATCAGTGGACTCTCCGGCAGTCTTGGTTGGAGCTGCAACTAATGATCAAACAGTGCATGAAGGAGCCTGTGAGTATTTGTTTTCAAACTTTCTTATCTAAATATTTAATGCAATAAAGTATGTTTAATTTTAACGTAGTCCATGAGCAAACATACCATGAATGTGCTAGTTTACTTATGTTTTACTGTAGGGTTCTGGGTCTGTGGCTGAAATGAACAGCTTGTTGGATAATATTGCAAAGGCGACAATAGAGGTGTTTCAGCAATCCGCTGATCTAAACAATAACTCTTCTAACTCTGGTATAGGCCTCTTCAATCCAAACTCTGTTGGAAATGCTGACACAAGTAATACAAGACAGAATGGTAAAAAGACATTCCTAAGGTATTTTTTGTAGCACCTTTTTAATTATTTTAGCCAACATGATGCTTAATTATGTGTAGATTGCCTAGACTTTCTTGCACTTGAAACAGGAATGTACAGAAATGAGTTACCTGAAGGTTACTTCTATTTACTTTTGTTAAACAATAAATATAGTTGCTGTTCTTGAATTTTCTGAAAACCAGAAATTGTGACTGCTCAGTCCACAGTAGTTACTCGAGATGCATTGTGTCAACTGCTTTATTAAAGCAGTTGAGTCTTGTAACAGCTAATACTGGTTGCCAAACTACACGGATGTTTTGGCTGAAATAAGTTTGTTCTACTTCTAGTTCCTCTGAGCGGCGAGGAGTGTGGCTGGTGGCTCCCTTGATTGCAAAACTGCCTACCTCAGTTCAAGGTAGGGTCTTGAAAGCTGCGGGAGAGGAGCTGGAGAAAGGTCAACATTTGGGGTCCTCTTCTAAGAAGGAAAGAGATAGACAGAAGCAAAAAAGGTATGACCTTGGGGATCCCTGTACAGAGACCTGAGAGGTATTTTGAAAGAGGAGTGTACTGAGGACTGGACTTTGGCTTCACAAAACCCCATTGGTTTACTTTTGTGGAGCAAAAGTTTATCAGTACCAAACAGGGTTCAGGTTTCATTTAGTTTGAAGAAATATCATTGGTTTCAGAGGAAGAGATGTGAAAGCTTTGTACCACGTCTTCCAGTGGCTGTTCTGCAGCCTGGTGTTGGGAAATGTTATAGATTTCAAAGAATAGTCAGCAGCCTTGTTGTCTCTTCCTTTTTATGGCAGTAGGCCACTTTTCTTGCCATTAAGATTCCATAATTGTCATAAGATGTCACTTAATTCCTGTTGGGAATTAAGCTTAAGCTCATCTCTAACTTTACAAGTGCATGAGAATTTTAATGACTTAGTGGTTATTAATTTTCCTTTAGTAAAATACTCTTCCACAGTGCCTATACTTTCTTTGTCCTTTCTTAGAGTTATGATGGAAATTACATTGAATACTATACACAAAGTCTTTTAGCTTCAAATATCAACCATCTTTCCTTTTTTGTGAAGCTTTTCCAAAGTACAGTTGTCCAAATGAACAAATAACTTAAAATCACTTATATACTTAAGAGCTTGTGGTATTTGGTTGTTGGTCACCTGCAATGTATACAGTCCCTGAGCGTGGGGCCAATAATTGGGCTTCGCCACTCTGTAGTACTCTTGTAAACCTGTGTTGTATGTATTGATTTTGACTCATGGTTGTCATAAGACGCATTTTAAATCTACTGCCATTTTCCTACCACTTCCACCTAGTTTATTTTCCCTTTAAAGTTAGAAGATTTTTATATTTTTTTCCTTTCCATCATAATTGCAGTATGCTCATTACTCTCTGATGTGCTGGACCCTCCTAGTTCATCTGGGCTGTTTCTTTAATAAACTGCTTATCTGATGTTATCAACCTATACAAGTTCTGTTTGCCATGTTCAGTTTTTCAGTTAAGTACGTTTTGTATTAGCTTTATGAATCCATCCCCTCCTTGTCCTTCTAATTCATTTGTAATACCTGCTTGATCTGTTAGATAAAAAAAGACATCTTGCTTTCAGGATCTCTTTTTCTGGTATTTCTGAGCATTTCAGCACTGTTCCATTATTCACTGGTGCTCTTGCTACTTGCATCAGTAGGGTATGGAACCTTCCTCTGTCTTCCCTTTCTTTTCCTACAGGAGAGCCCTAGTGTGGGAAATCTAAACCAAGCCTCTTTCAAAGCCTAAATATAGAAACTGTCAAGCCCTTCCTCCACGGTGTTTTCTATGCACAGAAGTAAAAGCATTTACAAAGTTGTTCTAGTTGTAGCAATAACTTACTTCCTTGTGTGCCTTTTGAAACTTTTCAGCCTCCTCTTGATTGAAAACAAACTTTACTGCTCTGTGATTGACAAAACCAATGATACTATGGGAAAGTATAAAGTCTTACATAACATATATAATTTCTCTCATTCTTTTTTCAAACTCTGATTTCTGTAACAGGGATAGCAATTCCAATAATACTTGCAAACAGTAAATTTTTCTTATGGAAATTAGTGAGAAAATGAAGATGTGTTCCTACCATGTTGTTCCTAAAATCAGAAAAATCACTGTTTAACATGGCTTTTGGAAATGCAGACTTTCTATTTTGCTTCTTTTATGACAACTTGGGATTTTGTCATTCCTTTACACTAATTGTCACCTAAATCGTTGAAGTCAAATTAAATGCCCAATGAAAATAGCTGTTGAAATGAATACTTATAATAAATACTATATTGTGTTTATGGATGCATCTAATTTTCAAGGAGCTTATATACCTAAAACTGCAAAAATCGTTGCATGAGCTGTTACTCAAATCCCTTTGCTGACATTTTTAACTTCTCCTCTTCTACTTCACGCGTGTGCTTCCAAATTCACCTTCCTGTATTTCTTTCAGTTTGTTAGTATTATGACTATATTGGATCCATATTAATCTTTAAAAAAAAGAAAAAAAGCCCTTGCATTGGTACAGCATATCCTACAGCCAGCTACAGCTGCAACTCAGTTTACTTCCACTAAGCCCATGTTAGAATTTTAGTGGAATTTAGGCAGCTGTCATTCTAATCAGTGCGTGTCGGGGAAATTTCCTTGGGATTCATTTCAGACAATTAACGTGGATTAGAAAGTTTAGGCGCCTAATCTCTGCAAAAATTACATGGCTGGTTAATCAGAGTGGCCTTAAAATAATATGTTCTGTTTCTGAGTCAGGCCTTCAAGTGTCCGTGCAATTCTTGGTCATTCAATGCCCTGAGCTAGGTGGGTTCTCAGTGATGACATGCATGATACGTGCATTTGTACTGGCTGCTGCTCTGCCTTCTTATGTGCATGATCTTTGATTCGCCTGGCAAGGCTCTAATTTACTAAACCAGAAACAGACATAGATGCAGGCAATGCCACTTCCAGGAAAAAAAAAAGTAGGCAAAACAAGGAAGGGAGTGAGGATGGGAAGCATCAAAATAACTTTACTAATTGACTTATGTGTTTGCCTCTCTTAAAGCATGTCTCTCTTGAGTCAGCAACCTTTCCTTTCATTGGTACTTACTTGCCTTAAGGGACAGGATGAGCAACGGGAAGGGCTTCTAACATCACTGCAGAATCAAGTTAATCAGGTAAAACAAGCACATAACCATGAGCACCCTTCGTTAGATGTTTTATGTGTCATGAGTTCTATGTGTATATGATGGTATAAAACCAGGAAAATTACAGTGCAATGGGATGCCAAAAGGAACAGTCCAAGGAAGGAAGAATGGGGGGGGTGTTTGTTCTTTTTTGAGAGTGAATACATCTTTTTTTTAAAGTGGTTACAGAGACGTAGAATGCACTTGAGTCTGATTTCAGTTTTTTCCAGGAAAAATAATAAAAGAGAGGACAATTGTCTGAGAGGAAAAGTCTTCTCAGTCTCTAGCTTGATCATAAAAAGTTTTTATAAGTCTGAAACTTTCCTTCTTTAGGAAAACGCTTAATCTTTCCCAGCTGGTACAGATTAAGGATTTTTCATATGTTAAAAAACATAATTGCTCGTCCCAAACTGGGCCATTGCCTACAGCTCTTCCTTTGGATCACTTGTGCTTGCTCACAACCTCTGCTGATTCTGCTCTAGCCTTCCTGCTCCCATCTGAGTCATGCTCTAGCCTACAGTAGCTCCTTAAGACTGTCTTTAAAATGAATATATACAGTGCCCGGTGTGGTGGGTATGTGTTTCCCTTTTTTCTGACTTTAGTTTCTATGAATTACAGTGACAATGAAAATTGATAACTGTAGGGTTGTTATTTTCTTATATTGCCTCTCAGCTCAGGTCCAGACTATGATGTAGGTCCACATCCTAATTAAAATCATTCCTTTGATGCGTTTTCCCCTGATGTTATTGACACGTGGGCTTTCCTTTTGCTCTATCGGTTCTCCTGAAATGCAGGTGGTCCAGGTTCCCTAAGGTTCTGGTCATTTCTTATCCAGAGACCCCACCAGATCCTGTTGGGAAGCTGCATCCAGTGTGAGAGATCTATTTACTTACCTGTGGTGAGCAGTTAAATAGAGTGCTTGAAACAGTACTTTTAATAAATGCATAACAAAGCTGCTTATTTTCTTTTTGCTACAGCAGGAAGATCTAGTCACACAATTGATAGCAGAGTATTATCTCTTTACAAATTAATTCTTTCCACTGCTAGTTTGCTTAATCTGCTCTAAACCTTAAAGGCATGAGGATAAAAAGGTTAATAATCCTTTGTGATTCTATATAGATAATGGTCACAAATACTTAAACTTCAAAGGGAGAACATTCCTTTATGGGCAGAAAACAACCTTAATCAAATGCTTTTTCTTAGATCCTTAGTAACTGGAGGGAAGAGCGGTACCAGGACGATGTTAAAGCTAGGCAAATGATGCATGAAGCCCTACAACTTCGTCTTAACTTGGTAAGAAAAACTGATATGGTTATCCTGATGTTATAAAAGTGTGTAGCAGCTACTCTGGAGTAGGTGGTAAGGAATAAGAAGCGCTGTGTCAGGGCACCGCAGGGACCGGGGCTCCCTGAGAGCTGGCAGCCCCCAGCCCCGGGCATCAGGCACCTCCACTGGGATGGGGACAAGCTGAGGCTATGCCAGGATGTCACCCCATGGCAGGTGGCTCAGGATCAGGCCCATCGAGGGGGACGAGGGTCAGACACAGCCCTGGCATGGCCAAGCAGGGCATGGGGACAGGCTGAGGCTCCTGGGCCCAGGGCAAGGGGCCTCAGGTTGGGCTGGCCAGGGACAGCAAAGGCTGTTAGTGTCCCTTCTACTCTGACACAAGGGGGTCTCTGCTCCACTGGTGTTAGTCTCCGATCTTCCTATCTCTCATTTCAGCTGATGCCTCCTGGCCATAATGTTTGACATAAAATGAATAGGAAGGACAGCCTATACCTTAGTCATGCCTTATTTTTGTGCTTTCTTCCTTTCAATGTCTCTGGAACTTCAGAAACGTATCATCTCTTTGTGGATATGCAAAGATGTTGTCCACTGATGGTTTATCCCCATGTAACAAGTGAGGATTTTATGGAATTAGGTAGTCAATATGGTTGAGACTTACAGAGCTCTTGGGGAGTGTAACATTTGGCCATTTAACTTACATGTGCAATTTCAGTTGCTGCTCCTTGGATACATGAATTAATCAAGTATGTGTTTCTACTGTACATGTAGTAATTAAGTTTCCATCAAGTTCTCCAATGTCCCACATCTCTTGAAACCTCTGTTCCAGACATCAGGACCACTGCAGCTTGTTTAGCACAGTGCACAGATGTGTGGAGACTACATGTGAGGCCAAATGAGGGAGGACTAAGGCAGGAGGAACACTGCTTCCCATTTTTTTGGAATCTGCTTAGATGCAGTTGTGCAACTAGAGGGGTAACCACAGCCTTACGCTGCTACTGGTTCAGGCCAAGGGACCTTGAGCCAGCTGTGCTTTCGTTAGCTAGAATTGTTATACCTTTGAAATTTGGGATTTGGATTCTAGTCTGACCATTTGGTAAACAGGCTTGCTAACCTGAGCAGGTATCTTGTGTTATTGCAGTTTGGTCCTTTGGAGGATGAATTTTGGTAAACTGGCTCCTTCTGAAAGCCAAAGCATATTTTACAGTATCATACTATACTGGTAGAAATAATGAAAAGTTGTTCATAGGGTAAAATATATCATTTAGCAGTTTTCATTTTCAGTCAAAGCTACATTTTTCTTCAGATTTTTTCTCTTTGCACTGGACATTATTGTCTGATTTTTGGGTGTGGAAGGAAGGTGACTACTATAAAGTTTTAATTCAACACCTTTTCACTCCTGAAATTTTTTTTCACCAACTTCAGTTTGTTGCATCAAACAAGAAAGTGAAGATATGAAACTGAAGGAGCAGTGTAAAAATATTTTGCTTTTCTATAGTTCCTTCTTAGGAGGAGTTTTTTCCTGGGAGCATGGAGTGGGGAGGAGAAGTTATTTAAAGTCAGCACTTCACGGTGGCATTCAGCACACGAGAATTTGCAGGACTGGATAGCAGTTTTATTTATAAGTAATCCATATGACAGGGGAAGTGTGCCTCTATAAGATACATGTATCTGCTGTATTATTTTGCAGGTTGGTGGCATGTTTGATACTGTGCAGAGGAGTACCCAGTGGACCACAGACTGGGCGCTTCTGCTCCTGCAGATAATCACTTCAGGAACTGTTGATATGCAGACCAACAAGTACGTCCGCGCTATTTAAACAAGCTAATTCATGTCATAGAATCATATGGGGTTGGAAGGGACCTCTGGAGATCATCTAGTCCAACCCCTCCGCCAATGTTTCTAAAGAAGGAGACTCTACCACCTCTCTGGGCAGCTTGTTCCAGTACCACTCTCACAGTAAAGAAGTTTGTGACCAAAAGGTCTTGTCCTGTCACTGGGCACCACTGAAAAAAGACCAGCCCCATTCTCCTGGCACCCTCCCTTTAAGTATTTGTAAGCATTGATTAGATCCTCCCTAAGTCTTCTCTTCTCAAGACTAAAAAGACCCAAGTCCCTCAGACTCTCCTCGTAGGAGAGGTGCTCCAGGCCCTTAATCATCTCTGTGGCCTTTTTCCGTACCCTCTCCAGCAGTTCCCTGTCCTTCTTGAACTGGGGGGCCCAGAACTGGACACAGTACTTCAGATGGGGTCTCACTAGGGCAGAGTAGAGGGGCAGGATGACCTCCCTCATCCTGCTGGCCACGCTCTTCTTGATGCATCTCAGGATGCCATTTGCCTTCTTGGCCACAAGGACACATTGCTGGCTCATGGTCATCCTGTTGTCCACCAGGACTCCCAGGTCTTTCTCCTCAGAGCTGCTTTCCAGCAGGTCAGACCCCAACCTGTACTAGTGCTTGGGGTTATTTCTCCCTGGATGCAGCACCCTACACTTGCCCTTGTTAAATTTCATTAGCTTTCTCTCTGTCCATAGTGCTTTTAAGTTTAGACTGCATGTATGTTATTGTTATATTTTTTTTACTATTATCCTGTTACTGTTTGAGTGCAACTTACATGCTCAATGGTGGTCTTGGTTGGGGAGCACCTCTGTTTTGGAAAGCACTGGAGCTGCTGTTTATCCTCTTCCAGAACAAGCATATACCTGAGCGCTTTCCTCAGTGGGAGTCTGTAATTCCTCAGGACTCTCTGTTAGCAGTTTGTGCTGTCTGTAGCTCTGAGCTGGGATTTAGAATAAGATTAGTGTGTACGTCTCAACAGACGCCCCGGATGTACACGCCGGGGCTTATGGCGCATGCGGGCTGAGACGTGTGTGTGTGCAGAGAACCCTGAAAACCCCTCTTGTCTAAAAAGCTACGTTTGTGGCCTTTGCTGTGAATATCAGTCCCTGGATCTCTTTGCAATGAGTAGTTCCTACAGGTAATACTTGTCTTTGCTCTCAGCGAATTGTTCACGACCGTGCTCGATATGCTGGGTGTCCTCATCAACGGGACGCTTGCCTCCGACTTGTCAAACGCGTCCCAAGGAGGGCCCGAGGAAAACAAAAGGGCTTACATGAATTTAGTGAAAAAATTAAAAGTAAGTGTTACGTCTTGTCGTTTTCAGCATTTTTTTTGAAGCGCATTGTGTGCTTATCTTTTAATCCTGCCATTTCTAGTTCTGGGGAGGCCTCTTGGAAAAAGAGGAGAGACTGAAACAGCACTAGTGATAACAAGGAGAAAAAGAAGAAAATAAAAATAGAGGAATGTGGGGGTGGGAAGACATACTTCTAATATTTTCTTCATATTGAATTGGAGTTAAGGACCCTGCAAGACACTTAACTACTTTTATTCATGTTTGAGACACTAAATTTGTATTTAATTTGTATTGCCTATTTTCTACGTTCTGCTCTAACAAGAGAAGAAAAGACAACTTACATTCTTAAAAAACAAAACAAAACCCTTGCAAAGCCACTTGTTTAAATTTAGTAAAAATAGAAGGAAATGATTCATCCAGAAACTGGACAGTTTCTAATAGTGAAAGCACTGCAACGTTTCTCTTCCTTTTTCCCCCACTTTCTGTTTGATTGATTGATGTATTTATTCTCTAGAAAGAGCTGGGAGACAAGCGGTCAGAAAGCATTGACAAGGTTCGCCAGCTGCTCCCTTTGCCAAAGCAGACGTGTGACATTATTACTTGTGAGCCAATGGGATCCTTGATCGACACCAAGGGGAACAAAATTGCAGGATTTGACTCCATTGATAAGAAACAGGCAAGAGTATACGTTTGCTTTGATCTCAGTTTTTCCATGATTTTTGAAGTGTGGGAAGTTCAAGCAGACAGGTACAGCTTGTCCAGTACGTGCATTTGTATGCAGTATCATAAAAGCACTGTACATCTGCTCTAATACAGCTTTCTAATGCACTCAGTATGCAGTATCATAAAAGCACTGTACATCTCCTGTAATACAGCTTCTAATGCTGTCATTGCTAAAGCTTCAGCCACAGCACTGCAGTCTCTTGTAAACAGGAGCCTTTGTGTGAGCGGTGATGCTGAAAGTGAGGAATGCTGGGCTTGTAGAATAATACCTTTAAAAATCATAGCAAATGACGGACCGGTTTTTGGTATCAAATTTTTTTCCATTCCAAATAATCTTGCACAGTTTTTGTTTGCATGATCCATGTGAAAATTCCCAGGCAGAGTTGTGAAACCTGGAGTGGGTTTGGAGAGGCACCCAGGGAGTTGTTAAACCCCAGCCGAAGGGTTTGAGCAGCCTGGTCTGCCTTGGACCATGGACCAGCATCACCACCCCTGCGGCAGCACCCACAGTGATTCCTTCCTTCTCCCCCTGACGACTCTCTGCTACTTGCAGATAGTCTCAGAACCTTAGAGATATATACGTCTTTAATGGAAACAGTTTTATGCTACTTGTGCAAATTCAAAACTTTGGGCAACCTTTCACTTGCTGGTTTGTTTAAAATTCAGTCACGATGTTTGCTGCATGCCCTTCCTTGTTAAATCCACAGAGCACACGGTCAATTTGTAACTGCTAATGTGATGAGCGTTGACATAAGCTTGCTCAATTTTGCAATATAGGGTCTTGACTGATGTCAGCCAACTCCACAAAAGTTGCCAAAAAGGAAATTACATTTGACTTGAACAGCAGAAACTCTTACAAAAGTATTTGCTTTTCAAGCAGAATCCTACATTTGAGAGCTCGCTTGACCTGGGAACCTTTTGACATGTTACTTGCTGGGAAGAAGGCGGAGGGTGATGCAGCTTACAAAAGACAGAGGAGGGGGTGGGTGGGGGGAAAGTGTATGAGTTGGTTTGGTTTTTTTGGGAATATGAAGGGATGCATAATTTTTTAAAAAATACTTAATTTGAAAGAGGAGGATAAAGCTTAGGATAGAGCTCTTTAGTCTGCAGACTGGGTAGACTTTTTTTGTGATGTAGTGTTTAGGCTTTCTCCCCTTTTTTAAATAGGTGAGCTTCTAGCAAAGGTATTCTCGGAGTAGCAATTTATGATAAATATTTGACTTTTCCTTTGAAATTAGATGGATGGTGATTGAGATTTCTAGCACAGCTATAAGCAAATGGTACTATAAAAATATAATTGCTTTTATCTAGTGGAGGCCTTAAATAGAAGTTAAAATCCCACCAGTATTCATTTGGCACATTTTGTGAAGAGGAAAAAAGCCTACTGGATTTTTTTGACTCAACTAAGGATGTACAAAAGCAAGTATTCTGCTCTAGTGTTCAACTTCTTTAAAATACTAACTTTTATTCTGAAACAGGGTCTTCAGGTTTCAACGAAGCAAAAGGTGTCCCCTTGGGATTTATTTGAAGGTCACAAAAATCCTGCTCCTCTTTCCTGGGCATGGTTTGGTACCGTTCGTGTCGACAGGAAAGTGATAAAATATGAGGAACAGCAGCATCTCCTCCTGTACCACACACACACCAAACCCAAGCCACGGAGTTACTACCTCGAGCCCTTGCCCCTTCCTCCAGAGGAGGAGGAGGAAGAGCCCACCACACCTGTCTCTCAGGAACCAGAAAGAAAGTCAGGAGAGCTGTCAGATCAGGGAAAACTTATCACGGATGATGAGAAGAAGACAAAAGGCAGGAAGCGAAAGTCAAAATCAAGTTCAAGGGCTGATGTAAGTAGTTGGTGCCTCATACAAAACTTGCAATATCTCACCGAAGCACCTGATATTGCAAAGTGCTGTCTTAGCTACCTTCAGAAATCGTTCTGCACCTGGAGAAGCAGCTCCTAATAAAAGGAGTGAATAGAGATGGTCAGAAGGAGGGTGGATTTCTATCAGGTAGAGCTCAGTGTAGAGCAATGTACCATGCTTAGGACCTCACATGCCATATAAAATATGCTAGACTGATCCTACTCGCTAAATATTACTCCGGGCTCCATATATCCTTTCTCTTGTTTGGTGTAAAGTACAGCTGTTATTGTTTATAGCAATTTCTAAAATTCCTCGTGTTCAAATTGTGGAGACCAAATGTTTGTTCAAACCCAGGTCCCGTTTAAATGGAAAACAATTTGAAAGAAGCTCTTTCACATGGATAAACTCTTCTACTGTGTGGTTTGTTCTGGTTTCTCAGACACTTTCCCTTTTGGTTTTAATGGCTTTTGAGATGTGGGTTCCTTCCTAAGCTAAAGAATCCCTTAGACCAAATGTTTTAAAAATTGTTCCTGGCACCACCCAAATAATAATGTACATTTACAGTAGCAGGATTCTGCGGGTTTATGTCCTCTTCACACTGCTGCCAGTGTAGTCTTACATATTGTAGATGTGATAGTGTTCTGTCAGCATCCAGCTGGTTTGTCAGGGTGTTGTGTTTTAAGTAGTTGTAATTTTAAGATCATTTTCTGACCTTTTTGATATTTCAGTTCCTCTTGTTAGTTACATACTGATACGGTAAGCTGTCCTTGTGCTATACCTAATTATAGCCTGCTAATAAGGTAAAAATGGATGGTGTGTCTATGAAGTTGTTAGTGTTAATTACCTGTGGGCAGCCTGAGACTTAATCTATTTTTTACATCATTGCAAACGACAATGGGACCTGTCTCTGTCCTTTAATAATTTAGTAGGAAAATTGGCATTATTTATGAGTTAGTAAGGTATGAATGTCAGTAACATTCACTTTTACTGTGTATTTTAAGGAATATCCACAGAATAACTTATATAGAGTGCCTCCCACTTATTCACCGATTTCCTCTCAAATGATGCACCATCCCCAGTCTGCCTTGTGGGGTTACAACATCATGGGACAGCCGCCGCAGCCCAGCTTCTTTGTGCAGAACCAGCCCCTCCCACCAGGTATGTGTAAGCTTTGAATTCACAGACATGGGGCTTTATTATTTGATGTATGATAAAAATTGACTTCTTATAGCCACATTCTTTTTCTAACTTTCCCCGAAGCCAGTTGTGTCTGCTGATGCCATCTATTTTATTCCTTTAGTTAGCCCTTTTTTTGAAGGGCTTTCTATTATCGGTTGTAGGTCTGCCTCAATTAAGCTATGAAACTTTCTTGGTAGATAAGCAAAAATTGCCTACTCTGGGATTTGTGGTGATAGTCCAAGAAACTTGGTAGAAATTCAATGAGGAGTTAAATAAGAGAGGGATGATTAAAAGGAACAAATGACCTTTGGGTTATTTCTGTTACAATTCATACCAAGAACCGTGATGGCTATTTAACATCTGCTAGATGTAATAAATAAATTCATGGGCTCACTTTTTTTTCAGCATTTGTGATATGTGCTTAATTTTTCGTAGAATTGTTTTGTTTCTTCCAGTTAATGTGTACACAGTTTAACATAGGTATTTTACTTGCTCTAGGGGGCAGCAGCTTATGGTGTTTTGAGAAATATTGTGTTCTTCTCTGATACTACGCAGAAGTTTAGAAGTTTTGTTCCAGTTAAAATTTTAGATATTCTTTCTGAAGCTCCAAATACAACTAGATCTGTATTTTAAGTGTGTAAAAGTCTTCAGACTATACCAGACAGTGGCTAAAAAGTTTAAGGAAATGCTGATTTTAAAAACAAATATTTAAGATTACCTTTGTAAGTCTGACTTGTAGATACGTGATTTTTATCAGATAGCAGAGAGTGCATAAATTACTGCCATCTCATTATAAAATTGGCTTGATGTAATTAGCTGTTATCAGTAGTAGTCAAATGTTTTATGTGACATAGAATATGCAATAGCCCTTAGCCTTTTTACTTTTTGTTGTAATTTACAAGGGATAGCCTTCAAAGTTATTTTGCCTGTTCAATTTTTCAGGCCAGTAATCTGGTTTAATCCAGTTCACTGTCTGCCTTTACAGAGGCTGATGAATTAACTGTGATCTGTACTGACATCACTCTTACAGAAGACAGAGACTACCTTTGTGTTTTGGGTGGTTTTCAGGTGGTTCCAGGCTGGATCCGACAGGCTCCTTTGTTCCAACGAACACGAAGCAAGCCCTGTCGAACATGCTGCAGCGGCGCTCTGGCACCATGATGCAGCCCCCCTCTATCCATGCCATCACGCCTCAGCAGCAGTTGCTCCAGATGAAACTCCTGCAGCAAGAGCAGCAGCAGCAGCAGCGGCTCCTCAGGCAGCAAGCACAGTCACGGTCTCTCCAACAGGTTTGTCCAAACCCCCAAATCTGAAGAGCACCACGGTGGTTTTGCCTTCCGCTGGGGTTGCTTGCCCTGCGCAGGCTTACGGAGTGGAGAGCCAGCTGATACTTACAATTGCAATAATTGCCCTAATATTGCTTAGCCAGGGCCATCTGCTTTTGAACTTCATTTGCCCTTTGGTCCTTTAGCCTCTTCTGGTTTTCCTGTGTTTCATAAAATTAGGTTTTGCTTCTGCTACTTCATGATATTTTTGTTCCCTGTTGTGTCACAGAGGCTTTCTTAGTGTGATTGCCTGGTGCTGTGTAGTTGGCAGCAGAGGCACAGCAACACTCCTCACAATTGAAACCCCAGGAAGTCCACCAGGAGCCATTTCCATACATGTGTGCACACAGGCACCCGTGGTCTCTAGAAATAGCTGGTATTTCTTCTATTAACATTTTTGTAGAGGACAGCTGCTGTGTGCCAAAGTGCACACAGCTGTTGTGCAACACCCTTCAGAGCCTGAGCTCCTTCTCGGAATATGGCTACAGACAGGCTGCTTTTGGCTTAATGATGTAAGAATAGAAAATTGTTTTTTGGATCCCAGATAACCTGCAATACGTGTAAAGTAATTGGTGGTAAAACCAGTAACTTCTCACCTTTATTTTAAAGTCTTCCTGTACCCGTTCTTACCCTCATGGCAGAATATATTACATTGCCTTTATGCTGTTTTGCCTTCAAACTCTGTGATGTGCCCTCTTTGCTCAAAATAGTCCACATTTTCAGGAAATATCCTCATAATTTCTCCCATGCTGTTTCTATTTTATGGCTCCCTCTTTATCCCTCTCATCCATCTTTGAGTCTCTCTGCCATGATACAGGCAAAGCCCTTTATAGTGCTAAAATTGCTGATGGGCTTGCAGTAGTTTTTTATGGGGCTGTTCATAATTGTGAAACCAGGGTTTCCCTGTGTGTGTATGCTGTCTCCTACAAAAAAAAAGAAAAAAGCAGTCCCCCAAAGTTGTGGATGTGTGTTTTATAATATCAGTGGTACAGTGGATATTTAATCCCATATTGGTGCCCTGTAGGCACTATGAGGTATTAAGGATCAGGTACCCTAAATGTCAGGCTACTGGGCTCTACAGTGAGCCATTGCTCCCTATTTGATAGAAGCTCTGTAGTATTTCTTACACTATCTCACTATTTTAGTGTTAGTCCAACTGGCTTTCAATTACGATGAGAGAATCCAGGCTTAAATAAGAGTGGTGAGTAAACAAATGATGATCACTACTTATGGCTAGGTGGATCAAAAAGTGAAGATTTAAAATAACATGTTATTCTCACATTTAAGAAATGCTGTTGTTTAACTGTCACATTTTGAAGACAAAAGATGATGCATTTCCCTTTTGGTTTCAAACAAGGACAGTATCTGAGGTGTTAAGAACAAAGGTTAACTCCTCCAAAGTTGCATAGACAGGTTGTCAGTAAGGAGAATAATAACCTTGCCATGAAGGCATGAATCCATGCCTAAATAAGATTAATAAAGTGTCTGTGATAAACTTTTTAACAAAATTTGGATCAAACTTTTACAGTGTAAAAGTTGCACTAAAACTCAGCAGAGTAGGTTCAGATGCATATTTCAGTTGAGATTCGACATATGCCAGATGTTCATCAGTCAGTGGTTCTGTATCAGCCATGGTTTTATTTCTGCAATGTCAGTGTGAGTTAAAGTGATGTAAACCAAGTCAAACCAGAGCCATCCAACCTGGCCATTGTTTCCCAGTTACTTCCACACAGTGGCATACACAGCCAGGTCCTTTGTCCCTTGGGGCAGGGAGCACCCCAGATGGACACTGTTGTCTTTCTGGTTCTAATATATTGCCTTAGTGGATGTTTGGGAAGAATCATGATCAGGGGGCTGGAGCACCTCTCCTGTGAAGACAGAGCTGGGGTTGTTCAGCCTGGAGAAGGGAAGGCTCTGGGGAGATCTTACAGCAGCCTTCCAGTGAGGGGAGCCTACAGGAGAGCCGGAGAGGGACTCTTTGTCAGGGAGTGTAGCGATAGGATGAGAGGTAATGGTTTTAAATTGAAAGAGATTCAGATTAGATACTAGAAAAAAATTCTTTACTGTGAGGGTGGCAAGGCACTGGCACAGGTTGCCCAGAGAAGCTGTGGATGCTCCATCCCTGGAAGTGTTCAAGGCCAGATTGGATGGGGCTTTGAGCAACCTGCTCTGGTGGGAGGTGTCCCTGCCCAGGGCAGGGGGTTGGAACTCGATGATCTCTAAGGTCCCTTCCATCTCTAACCATTCTATGACTCCATGATTCAGCCTGATGCTTGAAAACTTTCACTGTAATGAAGTGGATGAACAGTTCACCAGGCTGCCCTGTCTGCTTTCCTTGTCTCAGTGTGTGCTGGTCCCTCCAAGGTCCCAGTGGCACTGGGGCTTTGCCTGCTTCCCAGCACCCTGGGCTGCCCGGGTGGGACACCTGCCTGCACGCATTGTGCTCCAGTTCAGAAACATGTCCTGGGGACCTTGTGGTTCTTCCTGCAGTCCTGGATTTCGACCAGGAAATGCTGTGGCACTGTACAAGCCTGAAGGTAGTAGCTGAAAATTTAGGAACAAGATGATTTGGAAGCATTGCTTCTGTGTGGTGCGTGTTGTTGTTAGGTAGAGCTTAAATAAGGAAGGCTTCTTCTTTGGTTTTTGGGTTTCTGCAGCTGCAGAAAGAAATTGCCTACTCGGCTTGAAATCACTGGCACCGGTGTGGAGAGTTCTGTAAAATCAGTCCAGGAGGACTCTGCTCTTTAGTGCTGTGCTGCACTTGCTGTGCTCTTGAAAACAAATAGCTGTGGTGAAAGGTCTTTCAGAATGACATCTTGTTAAAAAAATTTCAGTGTTATGTATAGAACTAATGGGCTCCTGTGAATGCTGAGGAGTCCTTTCCATGTTTAGAGTTTCTCTTCAAAATTTCACAAAAGTATTGAGGTTCATTAGCATAAAAAACACCTAAAAGGACCTTGTTAGTGTTCCTAAACTCCAGCATTCTATGAGTACGTACAGGTGAGCTCCGTAAAAGTGCTGTACTGCTTCACTAACAATCCAAGCTTTATCTTGTATATTCTTTATATTGTTTGCTATTTTCTCGCTTGTCCTTTTCCTTTAGGATGTCTGTAGCACTGCTGTATCCCTTCAGGATGGCTTTGACAACATAATGGTAACCACTCTGAGACCGTGAACTTCTCTTTATTTTTTCTTTTGCACAAACATGCATTTATTTCCACACACAGGCTGCACACGTTGCTTTTGATGAGAATGGTATGCTTTGGCACTCCTCTCACCTAGGTAGCTCAGTGGCTGCATGTGGGAAGGCTGTGAATACACCTGCACACATAGAAAATTTTTTTTTCTTACAAATATTTCCAACAATTGCATCATTGATCAATTTTTTTCCTCTTCTGTTGTGTTTCTCACAGTGAAAGATTAGAGTAGCTGCGAGGTATGTCCGATGCCATGTCCATCTAAGCCTGGCTGGCGTGTTCCTGTTCTGCCCTTGTCTCCCCACCGGCAGCTGGGTCTGCTCCTCTCTGCTGCCATCAGCTGTGTGGCAGTAAGGGATGGACCACACATCCTGCTTGGCCACCAGAGCTTCCCAGGCAGCACTGGGAGCTTCTTCCTGCTGTGGTGGGACACAGTCGTGTCACTCAGCTCAGGCAGCAAGAGTCAGCTCCCCTGGCCGGGTGTGAGCTGTAGGTTCCAGAATACCAAGATGATTCTTGTCCCATCTGAGCAGGACAGTATGCTGCCTGGTGTCTCTGAGCTATGGCAGGATGTGCACTTATTAGAATAACCAGTTTTTGTTACTTCCAAAACAAATAACAGCTAACACCTACATGTTAAATTATTACGCTTCATAGAATTCAATTTTCTGGGGGAAAACAGTGATGGCATGAAGCTTCTGAGCTATGGCAGGATGTGCACTTATTAGAACAAGCAGTTTTTGTTACTTCCAAAACAAGTAACAGCTAACACCTACCTGTTAAATCATTACGCTTCATAGAATTCAGTTTTCTGGGGGAAAACAGTGATGGCATGAGCTTTGTCCCTAATATCTGTGTTGAAAAGCTTTCCAGATATTAATTAGAAGACCTGTTTCGGTGTTACTTTGCAGGACTTTCGTCCTGTTTTAGGGAAACTGCAATATTCTTAAAAGCACTAATTGGAAAGACAAAGCAAAATGTGTTTTCGAAAAGGCTGTGCTGTTTTCCCTCTTGTCTATATTTTATATAGGGGCAACCATTCGTGTTGTTACTGGCAGCATATCAGAAGAGAGTGTAGATGACCATATCTGCAGTTAATTGGGCGTACCTAGTTATGCAGCAAGGATACAGTGAGGGCTTTCAATTCTGTCATCGTCATCTTATCTAAATAAGCGTTAGTGTTTCATTGCCTACTTTCAGTGTCAGATTTGGTCAGATTTTGGTCAAAATCTGCCTAAAGCTGCTACAATCACCTTTGCTAGTCCCAGCACTGCTTAGAAAAGAAAATTCCCTCCGAACACACTATGGCCACATACCTTAACAGGAAGAAGCAGTAAGTTGTGCTTCAACGTAAGGTAAAGAGAACAGTGATTATTACTGTAGCATTGCATCAGCATTGTATGCAAGTATTTGGGTTTTTTCTCTTTTTTTTGTTGTTTTGTTTTTGTTTGACATGCATGCAGTTCTGGCTTGCAGCAATCAGCTTGCATGTTTAGTTAATTCTTTACTAAATTATGCAGGGAGGGAGAAGTCCCCTTGAACTAAGCAACATCGGCTGCTGCTCCTCAGGAATGCAGAGCTCGCTCTCACAACACCGGGGCTCGCTCCGTGGCCGTGTACTGCTGAGAAATAAATTGATCTGTCCCCTACCTAATGAACAGCTTTTTTGCTTGCATTTCACGTGTGGTTCTGCTTGTGGTGCTTGCCTGGCCTGGGCGGTGGTGCCTTCGGTACAGGTGCTGCTCTGGAGTCCCACCCTGCCAAGCTCTGCTGCTCGTGTGCGCTTTAAATGGCAGGGAAAAGATCTGTGGGCAAAACTCACTTGGGGCTTTCTGCCCACCCTGTGTTGCTGGGAACACGCAGCTGCTTGTTTAGGAATTTCTTACGGAATTAGGGCCTGATTCAGTTTCCATTCATCCGATTTCCACTGGCTTCGCAGGGACACGGTTTGCACTGCATGGGCATGAGGGGACAAATTTTGCTCTTGGGCACCCCAGGTTAGCTGTCACTGAGAGAAACAGAAGAAAAGCACACGGAGCACTGCTCCACAGAACCCACCAGGTGCTTGTGTTACTGCAGGGAATAGCTTAAGGCACCAGCTTTTCTAGAAATCAGTCATGATTTTTCCAGATTTCACCTTTGGGTGACTTCAAGTTGCATCTTTATCTATCCTGTGATTGGTACCTTGCGAAAAAGTTTCAGAAGCAATTTCCTCAGAGAATTTATTGGTGGTTTTTGTTTCTCTTCTTTTGCCTCTGTTTTAAAAAAAAAGAAAAAATCTTAAGTTGTTGAGTACCTTCCCCCTGTACTTGGTTGACACCTGTTTATGTGCATCCCAACTGCAAGATGTATGTTCTGTTCTGTGTTTCAGTTTCTCATCTATCAGGTGGTTGTTTTGAGAGCTTCCTGTCTGATTTTGCAGATGTTTTTCCAGATAAATTTAATTTACCCTGCGCTTTTGTCAAGACTGACGGAAGTTACTCTGTTCACACCTCCTAATAAGTTTTTGAGAATTTTCCATGAGACAGTGGCTTGTTTTTGAAACAAATCCTTAGTGTAGCTTCTGCCTCCGTAGTGTAACTGACCGTCTCAGAGCTGGCTGCTGTCCTGCCTGCGCCTTAGTGACCCCTGTAGCGGTGGTCCCAGGGGCTGGCACAGAGCCTAGCTGGGTCAGTCTTTTTTGCTTGCTTGCTTTTGAAAGAAAGGAAGGTATGAAAAATGTGTATGCCAACCCTGTGGTAGCTCTGCCCTTGGTTTTGCATCATGTCCTTGACTTCTTCTGTCTGTTCTCTACCCAAAGCATAGAGCGGTTAATCACAGTGATCCATGTCTCTTGGGGCTGGGTCAGTTGAAGCTGGAAAACTTTCTCTCTGCCACACTCCTTCCTTGAGTGATTCCCATTCACAATAGGTAGCTCTGCTTGTTTCTCAGGTCTGTCAATGAAGATGCACATTTTTTTAAACCCAATCCAAAATAATCGCTGAACTGCAGGGCTGCTGGTTGTGCTTACAGACCTGTTAATGTTCAGTGCAGTTACCACTAAAGGGATGGGAGCAGATAAAGGGGAGTTCCAATGGTGCTTCAGTATTTTATCCCATGTAAGGTTCCCTTTACCACCGGACAGCCCTGATTGTAATGTTGCTGCTTGCATTGTGTTACCAAAGTCACTTTTAGCCTCAAATTATAATGCATCTCTGTAAGGATATCCTGATTAAAATGGCAAAGGCTTTGTTGGAGGACTTGGATTTTTTTGTTTGTTTTTTTGTGGTGAACTGGACAGCTACAAGGAAGAAGCATCACTGCTTCCAGCTCATGTCTACCACTGGGCTTTTTAAAGTAGAATGGTTTTCAATATGATCAAGTGCAGCATCACAATCACACAGAAAATACACAGACTTGATTGTGTCTTTGGCAAGTTCTCATTCACCAGTTTTTACAATCTTGGTCCTGAAATTAAGTCTAACATTTTCTTTTTTTCCCCTTTTTCTGGTGCTTCAAAACATATTAATGCAATTATAGTTGAAATTTTTAAATTATTTGGCATTAATTGGGCATAAATATGGAGGTAATTTGAAATGAGCAAACCAGGCTGTCTGCTGATCAGAAACAGGGAGTGTGTTTCCAAGCTGTACTGGTTGGGAGCTGGAGATGCTGCGTTATTACCCATTTATCAAACTGGTATTTTGTATGTCATCATAAAATTTGCTAACCAGCATTTGCCTGCTCTGTCTGGGGGAAAGCTAATAATCATGTAACCTGAAAAAGATATCAGCTGTGTATTTTTTACTGGGGATTATCATTCACTCTAAGCTTCCTATATAATTTAATGTACTGTCTTCAAGACAGCTAGAATATTTTTTTCCTAATCCTTTCTAAAGCCCCATTTTAAAGGGTGTCTGCAAGACCCCTGGTCAATAAATGGCAGTTTCTTCACTGCTGCAGTGTTACAGTCATGTCAGAAATCAAACAAAAGTCAATTCTTCCATCTTTCTATGCGTAAATGCTGTTCAGCAGTTTGGCACTGGGCAGCAGTGCTGTCTTGAAGGGGATGGTCAAGTCTCTCCATGACTTGTTAGGACACAAGTTGATGGGGTTTGTGTCCAGAGCTGGACATGATGGGGGTGTGGAGGCTGTATCTGATGGGCGATGTATCTTTCAGGGTCAGCCGATGGACCAAGCTGCTATTTTCACTCCACAAGTCCGACCCCCGTCTCAGCTTCCACAGTACCCAGGGTTACAGCAAGCACAGGTACTGCACTGCTCCCATGGAGCGTATGCATAAAAATGCTTTTAAAAAGAGCTCCTTTACCTCCCAGCCTGATTTTCGATGTGTGGGACGTGCCTCCTGTGTGTGGCCTAGGGTAACGGTGAGTCTTCTTTCTAGGATGGTTGTGGTCTCCACACGCTGTAGCTTGTAAACGTGTTTAATGTGGTCACTTCCCAGTTCTTCGCAACGTTGTTGCTGTAAAAGCAAGCATACTTCTGTGTTAAGCCTGAAATTTAGCCAAATTTTGGTGAGATCGTGATACCAGCAACTCTTCATTATGTCATGGTCATTCTGGTACTTGGGATTTGGAGGAGGAACAAAGGAAAGAGAGAGGTGCAGCTGTGGAGCAGAGCCCCTGCTCTTGCTCAGTGCCTGCCCAGGGACGGGTGGCACGGGTGCACGTCCCATCCTGCTGTGTGTGGCCACGGTGCAGCTGCCTGAACCCACAAAGAGAAGTGGGGGACTCACACGTTGGTGTGTGGGCATCTCACTGACTTACCTCCGGTTGTCCAGGCTCTTTGGTAAACGCCATCTCTTTCTTTTAGAGTGAAGCTAAATTAAGGTCGAGCACGTTGAAGTTACTTTTCTGCCTGTTTTCCCCACAGAGCATGCCTCACGGATACACCATGTACAGCACTCAGATGCCTTTGCAGCAGCAGCAGCCCGGCGGCGTGGTGCTTTCCCCCAGCTACACCCCCAGGACCTACCCCGCGGCCCACTCCAGCCCCGCGCTGGCCGAGAGGCTGCGGCAGATGCAGCAGCAGCCCGGCGGGTACATCCAGCAGCAGGCTGCTGCCTACATCCAGCCTCTGGCAGGCACCCCCCGGTGAGCCTCTGCACTTCTCCCAGCTGGTAACATTGCAGGATTGTAATGGCATTGCTTTAGAGATCTAAAGCTTCATTTAAAATGAAGTGTATTAATCAAGATGAAGTTGATGCTGGGTCTAATTAGCAATAAATATGCCTTTCTCTCCAATTTCCTCCTGTTTTTCTTTTTCCCCTCATTTAATTTTTAGTTTAAGTTGGTCGTGGAACATGTTGTAGCACAGTTGTCCTGTGTGATTGTAGAACGTAAAAATTCATTTAAAGATGGCTGTTGGTTCCCATTTCACTACACACACAGATATGGTATCCATATTATGCAAACACGTGTGTGGTATTAAACAATAAATATTCCAATATACTGTAGTCAAGAAAACACAAGTTCCAAAAGAACTTCAAAAGGTTTTGCCTTGACTTCATTGTCAGCCATGTATGAAAACCTACAGAGAGCACTGTGTTAGGAATAAAGCTGCTAACCTGAATTGCTTTGTCTTTACTGAGTTTTAAACAGCTAATTTAAATTACAAGCTTGTTAATTTCCCTATGTATGTCTTTCCCTTTTTGTTAATGTTAATCACTCCCATAACATCCTAAGAAAGTATCTTTTGCTTGGTGGGTTTTTTTAGTATTTTAGAAAGTAAAAAGTCTTTATGATCAGTTTTAAATTCACGATAAGGTAACGATGAGATGTTTTGGTTGGGAGAATGTTTTAGCGCTTATGTGGAATTCTTGCTTGAAATGTACAAACTCACTCTTCCTAGGAAAGCAAGAACTGAATGCTTGGATCTGTTCTTCTCGTTAGAGGAATGTGTTATTACAGCAGTTACTGGGCAGTAGTACAGTACAGCTTCTATTATGGAATAATTTTCAAAGCATTCATGTTTGGAAATATATTCTTCCTGTAAAATGTAACGTCTTTTAAGTCTATAGAAGTCTGATGTCAGAGGATATAGTAGAGTAATCCTACTTGTGCTCTATCTATAAATGAAGTATAATCCATTGTTATTTTCCCCCGATCAGGCTGAGCCATCAGCCTTTGCAGCCGAATTCTCTGGTTGGAGGGGGACTGGACAGTCCATCGCCGGCGGGTCCTCATCCGGCCCTGAGCGCGGTGCCGCTGCCTCCGGAGCCCGTCAGACAGAGACAGCAGCAGATGCGGCAGCAGAGGCTCTTCCAGGTGAGGGGCTCAGCTGCCACGGAGACCCGGGGAGTTTCGGTGCAGGAAGGGAGTGTAGACATCACTGCCTCGGGTGATGTACTCACTTGTGTCTTCAAGTCTGAAGCAGCAGAGCCTGGTGCTATAAACCCAAACAGCTTTTAACCCAAGTCCAATAATTCATTGTTTTTCCAAGCAGCAGAGCCTGGTGCTATAAACCCAAACTGCTTTTAACCCAAGTCCAGTAATTCATTGTTTATGTTTGGAATTTCCAAAAGAGAGCTCTGGACTTACATGTAAAATTCCTCATCCGGCCCTGAGCGCGGTGCCGCTGCCTCCGGAGCCCGTCAGACAGAGACAGCAGCAGATGCGGCAGCAGAGGCTCTTCCAGGTGAGGGGCTCAGCTGCCACGGAGACCCGGGGAGTTTCGGTGCAGGAAGGGAGTGTAGACATCACTGCCTCGGGTGATGTACTCACTTGTGTCTTCAAGTCTGAAGCAGCAGAGCCTGGTGCTATAAACCCAAACAGCTTTTAACCCAAGTCCAATAATTCATTGTTTTTCCAAATTTCCAAAAGAGAGCTCTGGACTTACATGTAAAATTCAGTACTTTATTTCTCAAGATTGTAGCATGCCTCTGGAGAAGGTATATTTGAGGATGGCCAAGCCCAATGTGCTGAGACAAAAGCAGCGGTTGTGCTCTCCCCTGTCTGGCCTTATATTGTACACCAGAATTAAATTGAAAGGCTTGGCTTGCTTCCTGTCTAGCCTATTTCCTATATTCTAATTTGATGATACATTTTTAATTTGAAAGTAAGTATCAGTTTATCAGCTAAATATGTAGGGAAATAAATTGCATTAAAATCCTTCCCGTGGCCCTTTGATGGTTGGAATTATTTTCATGTTATCATCTCAATGCAATAGCCATCCATGCCAGTTCCTGTTGAACAACGTATTTTATCTAAATATTTTGATGTTGTAGTAAACTAAATATACCAGACTTTAAGTATTTTTTGGTCTATTATCAATGTTCCTTGTCAGCCTCGGTGTGGCTGGCGGTGAAAGCGGAGAGGTGTGAGGTTTATCTCCCAAACGGGGCCATCAGTGACCAGTGCTGCAAGCCAGCCCAGCTCCTGTGCTGGCCACCAGTCCTGAGCAGCCATAACAGCTTGGCAGGTAGTCCTTCCCCGAGGCAGAGCGCGTGTCATGTGGCTGTGGTTTCAATGCCCATCTCCTTTCAGTTGCAGCAGCAGCAGGGGCAGCAGCAGGCGCTTGGTCTCCAGCCCGTGCAACCGCAGCAGCCTTTGGTAAGCGGAGGCGACTGCTGGGTATTTTGGGGAACTAGTTTTTGCTGTAACACTGCGAAAAACGTTCACTTGGAGCTGGTTGGCATTTCCCCACCTTGCTGTGCTCCTCCTGTGCCTGAGCATCCCTGCTCCCCCTGCTCCCTCTGGCGTCGGCTGCGGCCGCCAGCGGCTCCAACTCCACCAAACTCCAGCCCCTGCATAAGTCATGTCACAAGAGACTTGTGAGTGACTTCAGGCCTTCAATTTTTAGGATGTACTGCTAACATGCTGGGGAAAAATGGGTTTTATTGTTTGAAGATCCTTTTAAATTAGATCATTAGTCATAAAACGGAGCTGCGTGACATCAGCTGTACAAACCGAATTGTTCGTGAGACGTTCCTTGATGCTGAATTGCAGCCTTTTTTAGCTCAATATATGATTTTACCAAATCACTGTCACTACCACATAATTTTTATGGACACATCCACTGAATTTACAATGTCATTATGCTTCTTTCCTGTATTTGGGCAGGTTTTTTCAGACGTAGTTAAGGTAGTTGAGGATAACTAGAAAAAGTTTGCTGTAGAAAAATGGAGAAAATACAGTATTGCTGAAATTGCTAGCCTCTGAGTTTAAAGCATTAATCAACATGATGTTATAGAGAAACTGGAGGTGGCTTGTAAGTTCAAGAGTAAGAATAAATGAAAGGAGTTTATCTGAGAGCTATTGAAAGATCATTTTCATCCATTTTTGAGTTTTTCTTAATAGTGTTCAATATCTTGAACAAAGTGCATGTGAAAGACTGCACGGAGACAGAGCACCTGCCTGGCTGTGGGCTCCTCTTCCAGCACTTAGCACAGCAGAAAGCTTTCTGCGTGTTGGTTTCGTGTCCCCAAAAAACCCTGGTGTGGTTAATGCTTTTACTAACCTCAGCATTTACTGAGGACTGTTAGCCAGAAGATTACACAATATATTTTAAGTGAAGGATTTGGTTTCAGAAAGGGAAAAGATGCTGAAGTCTTGTAAAACACTGAAACTCCCTTCAGTAAGCAAAAGGTTTCACTGAAACAAAGCCTGGGTGTTTTGTGTAGTGCCAGTGATGTTATTAAAGTATTGAATAACTCCATTTTTATTCAGCACATCAGGTTTTCAAACTGGTCAGGCTTATTGTGTGTCCTTGTGCAGAAGCACAAAAAAATCACTTAGAGGCACATGCATTTTCACCAAATCTAATGAGAAGGAAAACTCCAGGACTTAGGAGGCAGATCTAGAGAGCTTAGAGATGCTGAGGGTAAGAGAGACAGTAAATGGTGAGGGATTGGTGTGGTTTGTGCTTGCTGGCATAGCAGTACCTCATGCATCACGATGCACTTAGAGGCACATGCATTTTCACCAAATCTAATGAGAAGGAAAACTCCAGGACTTAGGAGGCAGATCTAGAGAGCTTAGAGATGCTGAGGGTAAGAGAGACAGTAAATGGTGAGGGATTGGTGTGGTTTGTGCTTGCTGGCATAGCAGTACCTCGTGCATCACGATGCCCTTCCCAGGAGTAGGTAAGAATGAGGGACTTGTGCCCTCAGCTCCCTGTCCACGGGAGTCTGAAATAGGTCCTGCACAGACCGTTTTCTTTCACGTGGGTGACACATTTTCCAAGGGAAGAAATGCTTCTTGTATTGGCAGCCCCTTGGCCCCAGAGGTATCCATCCTAACAGCACACACAGACCAGCTTCTTGTATTGGCAGCCCCTTGGCCCCAGGGGTATCCATCCTCACGGCACACACACAGATTGTCTGTCGTAATTCAGCAGCGTGGTGTGCAGCATATTGGGTACTCTGGCATGCAGGTAGATGATCAATAACAGTTGTTAATAGAGAACCATTTTCTTCTGAAAGACAGCCAGAAGTGTGGAAAGGGAAGCCGTGCTTGTTCTCCTGCCCATCCTTACTTGAAAGATAGTCTTTGTGGGACAGATAGGTAGGGAATAATGCACGCTGTCAGACCAATTAAAAACTAAACTTTGCTTTGATGCAAGTATAAATAGGGTGCAAATTTGTAAAAGTCAATGCATTTACATCCCAGGGCACTTTCAAAGTGATTGAAGTCATGATTTAATTCATTAACAGCAGATGTCTTTGGAAGCCTTTTGTGTCCAATCCCTTTGTGCTTAATGCCATGGACTGGAAGGGCCTTGTCTCAATCCTGATCAGAACAATGATTATTTTGCTCAGTGGAGGAGTTGGCCCAGTCGTCTGGGCACTGATCCATCTCCCGTTCCACTGGAGCAGAGAATTGAGTGTGCAGCTACAGCCCCGCTGCAGGTGTGCAGCGCAGTGAGCAACGTGTGCTTTGTGCTCATCCTTCTTGTTATCTGGAGTGCCACTGCCCTGGGAAAAATATTTTTCAAGAAGCTTCTTTTGACTATTAGGCTTCAAGCACATGTCAGTGTTTTGAAGTGCTAGAAAGGCTGTTAATTTTGATTTGCAGTTTTGATTTGCCTTGTCTTTGAACAATACTGGCAGTAAAGCTGCTCGGGGTGACTTGCAGGATGAACACTGACCTCTCCAGAGGTGGAAAAGACGGAGACTGACTCCCTCCCCTGTGTCTGGCTGGACACATGTGGGGCTCGTAACACAACTGGAAATGTGTGAGATTTCAGGGAATGCAGAGGACAGATGTTCTGTGAGTTCTAATTGAGCTCCATGTGTCATTATTGTGCTGTGAAGGTCTGGTCAGGGCTGCCGTGGGGGCACCGCCTGCTGCTGATGGGGCAGCGTGAGCTGATCGCTTCTGCAGGAACCTGGGCTGGCACTGACCCTCTGCGAGTTCTTCCATCTTCCATCTTTCTCTTGCAGTTCCCAAGACAAGGCTTACAGCAGACACAGCAGCAGCAGCAGACAGCGGCGCTGGTCAGGCAGCTCCAGAAGCAGCTCTCTAGTAAGCATTTGTGTGCATAGATGTGTGTAAATATATATAGATATATATGTACATTTGAATATGGAATTGTCTTTCCGGAGGTGTTTTGCCTGTTTAAACGCTGCCATATATACATGTGAGTGATTTACCTACTGAAGGCTGGTTAACCATCCCAGTGGTGATGTCATACGAAAAGTCTCATGCTCCTGCATCCCATGGGTTTCTGTTGGTCTCCAGAGAAGCCCGAGTCACTGGGCTGGTGGCCCAATCACAAATTCCTGCATGTTTTCTCCCCTCCCTTCTACTGCAGGCAAAGCCCCCACAGGAACTAGCCCCTCTTGCATGCATTCAATGGGTGTATAAGGGAATGTATCAGCATGTTTGCTGCCGCTGCATGAAATACAGGTATTTTTCTGTATTTCTGTAGAGCACAGTCATGAGGCACAAAGGCTTCCCTTTGCTTTATCAACCAGGTAACCAGCCACAACAAGGAGTGAACCAGTTCGGGCATCCTTCACACTTCTGAATCAGCGATGGAAGGGAGACGTCATGTTACGTTTGCACTGAAGAACAGAACATTCAAAATTCAATGCACTAGTTATTGCTAGAAAGCAAACTTTAGTTTTCTTCTCTTATTATTTCCATAATTATTTTTCGTGCTGCAGTTGATGTGAATATGTAACAAGGTGGGTTTTTTGGGTTTGGGATTTTTTTTTTGCCTTTAACTAGATTTAAATGTATGGACTTGTGGGTCTATTTGAAGAATGTTATTGCAGATTTTATGAATTTGGTGCTTTTTAGGTCCTGTTAATTTTAAAGAGGACAAAGAATGCTGGATTTATTTATTTGTGGGAAACACTTTTTTGGGTTTGTTGATTTTTTTATTTTATTTTATTTTTTGGTTAAAGAACTGCACTGGACCAAACTGCTGAACTGAAAGGCACTTCCGATTTTGGCATAGAAGTTAATTTGTTCATTAAAATGTTCACCCTTTCTTTGTTGGTAGAACAAGCATCAGTTTAAATTGTGTTTATTTGACTGTAATTTTCATATGCACTTTATAAAGTTCCTTGTTTAAAGTACCAATTTTCTCTTGCTCTCATTGTGGTAAGAAGGTGCTGAGTGGGTTTATTGCTTGTATTAGAACTTCTTAAAGTTTATATTAAAAGCCACAATGTAATGTTAATAAAGCTACTAGAAGTAGCCGTGTTTCATATTTGGTCTTTTTCACATAAAGTTCATCAGTGCTGAGTTCTGAAGGAGTGCACGACGCAGCAAGAAGGACTGAACACTCAAATCAGGTTTTGCTCCATTTGTGTAGAGAAATCCCTGAGTCCTGGTAAAGCCTCACGGGAGGCGAATCTCTGCGTCTCACTCGACGCCCTCAGTAACAAACCTCGTACCAGCTTTCCCACAGTGAGAGGGGGAAAGCCACTGAAGTCCTTTCTGTAGTTCCAGCGCTGCCGTAACTGACAGCTCTGGGTACTGAAGTGGCCAAAAATGGGTTATTCCTGTTACCTGTGTCTGCTCCCCATGTTGTAGGGTAAGTCCTTCAAATTCCACGTTTGAGTTGTGATGGCTGGGTGAGTTTCAGCAGTGCAAGGCATTATGTGTTAACAGCTTTGTGCAAAACCACAGGTAAATTATAAATCAAAATTACTGCAAACTAATTACTACTCAAACCTGTTCAAATATGTCATAATTTTCCTCGTATTAGAGTTGAAAAAACAGTAGAAAGGTAATACGTTTTTATCTAATTTAGGAGTTAGTCTATATGAAGTTGGTTTTTTTTGTTTTGAATGCACTGATTTTGGAGGTGGAACATGCTTTTAAAATATACACAGGAATATTTTCTCCCTGTTTTGTATTAACTCAATTTGCTTACTTTACCACACAAAGAGTTTATCGATGGTGTCACAGTCAGGTGTTCTGTGCAGACGGAAGACTGCACTGCGAGTCTATATGAAGTTGGGTTTTTTTGTTTTGAATGCACTGATTTTGGAGGTGGAACATGTTTTTTAAATATACACAGGAATATTTTCTCCCTGTTTTGTATTAACTCAATTTGCTTACTTTACCATATAAAGAGTTTATCAATGGTGTCACAGTCAGGTGTTCTGTGGGGAGAGAGAAGACTGCACTGCACAAGCTTCAGAGGGCTGTGGGAGGAGTACAGCTGATGGAAGAATACTCACGACATGGAAATCTACAGACAAGTAAGTTTTGATTGGCTTTTACAATAGTCAATTAAGTCTTATTTATATAATTATTTCTGTTTAGGCTGGGTTGGTTTTTTTTTTTTGAAGATTTACTGTTCTTCACGGTAGTGGAAGCTATTGCAGATATTAACCAGTGAGACTGGTGTAATCCAGCCATTCTGTGGCTACTGCTCCATCAACGCTGTGGAAGGAGGGAACACGCCCACGGCAAACCCTATGTGGTTGACGTCAGAAAATGATCAAACCAGCAGAAAACCCATCCAAGCTGAGGTTACAGTCTTAAATAAAAGAAAACTAAAAATTCCCCAGGTTGATTGTGATGTGGTTATATGAGGCAGAACCCGCATCTGGCTCTTGGTTGCTTCTTAGACCTGTCTACTGAGTTGAGAAATCAGAGTTCTAAATTTATATGAAAATTGATGCAATTGTTTTCTAGTGAGAAATCTTTTAAAAATCCTTTTGTGACAACAGGAAAATGATACCAAGTGGGAGTGTTTCTACACACGATCTGTACAATTTCTCTAAACAGCACTAAACAGACCTTACTCTCCTGTTTGAAAATGAGAATAGACATGTTCTGTATGTATTATCCCAAAGTTCTTCAAAAAAAGACTGTGTGAAACAGCTGTATTGTTAAAAGTACTGCACTACTTGTTTCACCATTCAATATTTATTAAAAAAACATACTAAATATTCAAACATATTAAGAAGATAATCTGCATCACGATAAAATCTGCTCTTTGGTTCTCAGATACTCTTGCTTTATGTGACCCACGCTGATGATAGTTATACAAGGTCGACAATATTAAACTAATACAAAAAAGTCTATCCTTTACTGAAGATCTCTAGGTACGTTTCCAGAAAGTAATTTTTTTTTTTGATACTCAATGTTTGCTGGCAGAGAAAATGTGCCTTAAGTTTGTTTTTATTTAAGTCTGATTAATCACTGAAAGAACCAATGCTAGATAATAAGGCTAGATCTAATTTCCCCCAAGCCCTTTCTCTCTTGTTTTAATTTTGCATGGTCATCACAGACTGAATACTGTACATGTATTTAGGCACTTACATGCCGATGGCTGCCTTTGGTTAAACATATTCCAAGAAGGAACTCAGTCCAGCTGTGGATTTTGTTACCAATAATTGCTGCTGTATTTCTTATTTCAAATGACGTGAATGTATGTTACTGTGAAATCACTGCCAAGGTGGTTCTTCGCTGTGCACTTGTAGGCGCCAGAATCTGAGGGCCGGGGGTTCTGGATGAGTAAGGTCCCGTGGGGATGAAGCAGTTGGCTCCCAGAGGCTCGGCTGTGGTGACCTGTAGAGAGCACCGAGCGGTCAGGTAATTCCCAGGTGATCTCTGGCTTTGGTATTCCCAGCGCTATGCAGTGGAGCTGGACTGCTGCACCGGGCAGGGTGTGTATGGTCTGTGGTGGTCTGTTGGTGATCCTGGGGGGATAGGCTACGATAACCACCGGGACAGTTACAGAGGAGTCCCCGGCGTCGTTGTGGGCCTTACACACGTAACTCCCTCTGTCGTGAATGGTGGCTTCTCGTATAACCAAAGTCCCGTTCTCCAGCAGGATGTATTTCCTGTTGATCTGCGGTCGATCCAGCACGTGGCCGCCCGGCAGAGTCCAGGCTGTTTTTGGTTTGGGACTCCCATCAGACAGGCAGTGAAGCGACAGTGACTCCCCGCTAATGCCCTTCACTGGCCCCTTGGGGTGAGTGAGGATAGTGGGCTTCTGGGCAACCTCCAAGATGATCAGCTTTTCAATGTACCCAACTTTATTCCTGGCAGCACAGCGATACTTCCCTGCTGTGTCTCTATCGGGATTATAGACGGTAAGGGTACCGCCGCTACCCGTGACAAACTGGGAACTCTGGATGCCCCCAGAAAACCATGTGCCATTAGGCAACATCCAGCTTATGTCAGGTGGAGGGTTTCCATCCACAGAACAATTCAATGTGGTAGTTTTTCCAGGTTTTGCTATTATTTTTTCATTGAATGGATTTTTAAACATCGGCCGTCTTAGCATTTCCAATACCTCCAGCTGCACCACCAACATACTCTCTCCCCCATCGTTACGTGCCACACAGATAAAATCTGCTGTGTCAGAAGGCCTTATGTTCCGAATCTCAAGCGTTCCATTTTTGTGCACTGCAATCCTGCTCCCATAATATGGAGCCGTTAGGAAAATATTATCGGGCATGATCCACATAATCTGAGGGGGAGGTGTCCCTTCTGCCCTACAGTCAATTTGTTTCTTCGAATGCTTCACTGCTGTCACTTTCATGATTGTTTTGTTTGCGTATAAACCATTTATGATGGGTGGTTTAGCAACAACATCCAGTTTATACAGCTTTGTGTCATCCCCTCCAGGATTACGAGCAACACACATATACTCCCCAGCATCCAACAGTTTGACTTGACTGACCGATAGAGAACCATTGACGTGCAGGAAGTGCCTGTCTGTTGACGAGGAGATCATGTCACTGGAAGGGAGCAACCAGAATATTTTTGGCTTGGGTTCTCCAACAGCTTCACAGTCCAGTAATGCCATGTCTCCAGCTTTCACTTTAATGTATGTCTTGTAATTGTGCTTTATCTGAGGGGCTGCCATGACGACCGTGATGCGTATCTTCATTTCGTCTCTTCCCAGTGTGTTTTGAGCATAGCAGGTATAGTCTCCTCCTTCTGTTACTCCAACTTTGTTGAGATAGAGGGTTCCATTGTCAAAGAGGATGTACCTGCGAGACCTGTGTCCACTGTCATCTGCCAGCATCGCGTTATTGATCACTGTCCCATCTGGCAAACCCCAGGATATTTCTGGTGCGGGTGACCCAGAGGCCTTGCAGTCCACTCTGAAATCTTTTCCATATGGCACCAATTTCTTGAAATACTGTTTCTGGTCAATCTTGGCTGGTTTCATTGTGATGCTGACTTTCATTAGTATCAGATCATCGCCAATTTTGTTTCTTGCGACACACAAATAGTCACCTGCATCCTTTTCAGTAACTGCATCAATAACCAAGGATCCATTGGGGTAGACACGGATTCGACTTCCCATTCTGTTACAGGGGGAGAAAGAGGAAAAGAATTATGGAACAAAAGGCTGGAGGTGAATACTGAGCACTGGAAGTGACCGACAATATTAACAGCATGATGGGATACAGAAGCTCTCTCCAAAGGCACTGTGTCCACATCACTGCAGGGTTATAACCTGAGGTAGCTGTTACGTGGATGTGCCCGAGCTCACTGACTCTGCCCAGGTGTGCAAAGCTGCACGATGCCGCCTCTGCCGTGCTGAAAACTCTTCTGTGACCAAATGAGCCTATTGAACCTTACGTCCCTCACCCCACCAGCCTCTGCTCCTCTGTCATGCAGACAACCCACAATACTTGCCCCCAGCTGAGGGCAGCTGGCAGTGCCACCACGTGTTCTCCACAACAACACTTGGCACCGAGTGATGACTCTCTGTCTGCCTTTCCTGCAGCAGGGCATGGACCTGGATCTCCCTTGGCCCAGCTGTAAGTTCTCATGAGCCTGCTGGGAACATGCTGACCTGGGACTGGCTCTCCCAAAGCAAAGGGGGAATGTTACTGTGGGAGGAGGCATGGCTGGGAAGCCCTCAAAGGTAGACTCGGCAGAGACTACAGAAGCCTCTTCCTCCCGAGTCCTACTATAAATAACTTTACCTCCTACAAAATGACAAAATTCAGCCAATGCATTATTAGTGTCAGTTTCCTTAATTCAAATACAACTTGTATCCATTTTGGCAAGACCTCACCCCCTTATGACAGTTGATGTGATCTGTTATTAGACCTATAATAACAAGCCTACATCACAGATGTTTCACCACTGTTAAACGTTTAAAAGTGAATTTACTTCACAATGTAATGTTTCAGTGATGTAACAGTCACTTATATAAGCACCAGAGAAGACAGTGGTTGAAGTTTCAGAGAGGTGATGGTGGGGGGAAAAGCTCCTACCTGTGCCACTGGTCAACAACTGCCTTGGAAGGTAACCTCCAGATGATCCTGGGCTTTGGCTCCCCAGTTGCTGTGCAGTTCAGAAGCAACTTATCCCCAAAATTCAACCGAGTAATTTCTTGAGAAGCAGTAGCTATTTTTGGAAGCATATCTCTGTGTTCCACCACGAGGCTTACCACCCTCCTTTCGGAGCCAGTCGAGCTTGTGGCAATGCACTCGTAATTCCCGCTGTCAGAAGGAGCGACGTTGCTGAGGTGGAGGGTACCATTGGAGAACAGGAACAGCTTTGCGTTTACAAACTGCAGAGGTTTCACCACCGTGCCATCAAAGAGAACCCAGTGGACAGTGGGCTGAGGATTCCCTTTCACAGTGCAGGGGAATTTCAAATTTTCCCCCATCATTCCTTCAACACGTTGTCTCTTCTCTTCCAGAATAGCAGGAGGTGCTGCGATGACCTGCAGTTTTACAACCAGTGTGTCAGTGCCCGCTGGGTTTTTAGCCATGCACGTGTAGAGGCCCCTGTCGTAAACAGTGACTTCCTTGATAATTAAAGTGCCATCTGGTTCCACATAAACTTTGCTATTTCCTGCAGAAGAGTCAGAAATGTGTGTTTTATTTGCTAGAACCCACGAGATGGTGGGAGGAGGCCTGCCCTCAGCTCTGCACTTCACTGCCACCGGCTTTCCAGAATGAGCAGTGAGGAGCTGCCACCTGCCACCGGTGATGCGGGGTGGGTAGGCCACTACCGACAGGGTGACCAGGAGCCGTGCCACGCCGTGTGGGTTGGCTGCGGTGCACAGGTACTGTCCCCGGTCCTCCAGGCCCGCCCGCGCGATGGAGAGCGTGCCGTTGGCAAACACCATCCATCTGCCGTCACCTCGGCCATCCAGAGCATTGGTGCCTATGGAAGCAAGGGGGCAACAGCGCAGCACGTTACAGCCTCTCTTTTCTGTTTCTTTGTACTCAGCCCTTAAAAACCCTTCCCCTACCCAAATAACTAAGACGCTAGTGATTAGAAAGAGAAAAATAATAGTATTTTGCATATACCGTGACAAAGCTTTAAAGTAAAACCAAAACTTAGTCCTCAGTAGAGACAAAGTTTGGATAAAGCAGATGGGGCTTTACATATCCAAAAATAGTTTGGTGTAGTTTTGACTAGGTTTTGCATATTCAAATATATTTTGGCATAGCTTTAACTTGATTTGATGGTTTGTTGCCACAGACAGATTTTTCTTTTCATTTGTCTCGCTGTTCTGAAATAGCAGGTAACATACAATAAATACTGAAATCGTCTCATAATAAGTACAGAATTATAGTTAAATATAGATCATATGTTTCCTTCTCCCTCCCCCTCACCCCACCAAAGGAACTGTTTCATAATCAGCAGTAAGACACTCCAGCAAGTATGCTGGGCTATCTTTTTTTTTCACTGTTTCCAACTTCATCTTTTCACTGATATTTCATGGTACTCCTAAACAAAGCAATACTTGTGTTTGGCACACAAAATATCTGCCAAGACTATAATGGAAGGTAAATTCTAGAGAGGTTTCTCAAGCTTACCTGATGATATCTTGGTCCACTGTATTGTTGGACGGGGGTTACCAGTAGCTTCACAAGGAATAAAAGCATCTGAATTAGCTAGCACGGTGAAAGCAGCTAATTTGCCTCCAATTATTCTGGGCTTTGCAAAATGATTTCTGCTCAAAAAGTCCAAGGCTCTAGGACTGTTTGTGGTAGTTCCTTGATCCTGTCTCTTTTCTGACCAGCCTTTGACAGAACTGTCCTTGTCCCTTCCCCACAGAGGAGCATAGGGCGTTGTGATCCGTGATGGTAAGGTCAGTGTATTGACAGTTAATGTGTTGTCTCTCTCTGTGACTTTAGCAGAGGGCCTCTGCCAGAATTTGATTTCCCCTGATGGAGGCAAGGTGGTTCTCACAGCACGTGCAGGCGGCACAACTGCTGTTGGAGCTGGTAGGTGGGTGGGATGCTGAGCGCCGGGAGGAGACATGGCTGTGGATGCAGAAGGAGCTCTGGCACTTGACTCAGTTCTTGCTGGGAATGTGGGCTGCGCAATGTGGTTTTCTTGGATAACTCTCTCTTCCATTTTCAGGTGTGATTTTTTACCTGCTGTTGTGGTGGCTTTGATTTGCTGAGCAGGTTCTGACCCAGATGTTGCACAGACTGTGGCAGGTCTCACGGTTGTGGTGCTGAAAGGCTTTGAAAGCAGTGGTGTGGTTTGACTTGTGGTGGTGGGGCTCCAAGCAATAGGAGTGTCAGGGGCTGACGGGGTGTTCCTCTGTGTAACAGGGGTCACTGACGTCTGTGTGGCTGCTGTAGGCACGGGCTGAGGTGCCTCTGGTGTGTTAAGGCTCCACAGTGCTGGCATTTCTGTCACCGAGGCTGCACCTGCACTCTCAGAGACAGGTTTTGGAGGGGTAGGACCTGTAGGCATAGTCAGTGATGGAGCTGTTGTCACGACAGGCGTGGCTGCATTCACAGCAGGAGCTGCTGCGGCGCTGTGGCTGGCAGTCACGCTTTGTGAAGGAGATGTTTTAGGGGGCCTCTTCCTCCTCTGACCTCGCTTTCTTCCTGCTCTGAGTGTTTTACTTTTGGTGATTCTGGTGTCAGTGTGAGGAGTAATAATAGGTGTAACTGTTGGCTTCAAACTTGCTACATCCGTTTCTTTGGTTGCACTAGTTGCAGGATTAGAGTAAGACTGCGGATTTGGTGTAGGAAGATGTTCTTCTGATCTACTACTGCCATAATGAAAGGGTTTGTTTAAAGACAGTAAACCACTGCTGTGATTCCCACTTGTTGAAGTAGGCGTAAAGTGCAAGGGAGACGTTTTGGACATAGATAATGCTGCCGTAGTTTTAGGAAGTATGGTCAATACCTCTGTTGATAGAAACACATCTGGCTGTTGGGTTGGTAGCTTCCGAAGAAGGAGGATCTCTTTTTGTGCATCATTTCCAAACAGACGTTCCCAAGTAATATTTCCTCCTTGAGAATTTTTTGCTGAGGTTCTAGACTTAATGCTGGGTGAGACTGATTCAAGGGTAGAAGATACCTCAGTGCTTTTGGTATGTGTAATTTCTGTTGTCATATGAGCTGTATGGGTTGCCATTGTTGGTTGTCTGATGCTAAAAGGTTGGACTGTATCAGTAGTTGTTTGAAATGAAGTGCTGGTGTCTAATTTCCATTGAGGAGTATCATGAGTGCCTTCTGTAATTAAAGGCATTACTGTTGTAGTAGCTTTTTGCCTTGCACTAGCTCTGTTTTTCTCTTCCCTGAAGAATGCTGTGTTTTGATGAGTACCTGCTGTGTGCTCCAATGGCGTATTCATGATAGAGGGGGAGGACAGAGGTGCTTCTGGGCTAAATGGGTCTATGGAACTGCTTAAATTATTTAAAATTGGTATGTTTGATACATTTTTCACATTCAGTTGAACATCTGCAGACACAGCTGTACTTCCTCTGACAAATCCTGGCCTCCCAAAATTGTATCTGTGTTCTTTCATACTTGGAATACGTCCTGGTCTAACAATTCGTCTCCTACCAGAAATTTTCCTTCGTCTTCCATATTGCTGCTGGGCCTGGGGTGTGTGAGTTCTCACATCCTGAATAGCCTGAATTTGCTGATGAGTAGTGACAGTTGAGTCCAATGGTGGCTTAGGAGTTACTTGTTTTGGAGTACTGTGAAAATATATGTGACCAAATTCAGGACTTGGCTCACTGACTGTCACTACAGGTATCTGGTGATCTGTTTTGGTGGAAATCTTATCAATAGACTCAGTAAAAACATGTAGCTTGTCCACTGTGTTCTGGGAAGTTACGAACTTTTTGGTGTCTGTAACATCTGTCATGGGTGTTGTAGATACAAATTTTAAATGGTGGTTATTACCTTCCCCAGAATATACCAGCCTTTGCTCAGCTGGGAAGGGTGTAGATGTTTTACTTGCTCCACTTGATAAAGTTGTTTGTTTTATACCCTTTGCTGATACTTGATTTAAGTCAGATCTTTCCCATGAGTTTGTAATGGTAGGGTTTAGGTATGTTTGTGGCCTTCTGCTATCAGGTGACACAGATGGTGCAAAAGGAGAGGGCAGGGGAGTTACTGCCTCTGAAACCAGGAGAGAGATTTTCCTCCCAGGAGTGTTACTTGCAGTCATCTCAGGCTCTGCAGTTACCACGCTTTCCATTGCTCTCCCCAGAGTAGATACAGTGGCTGTCTCTGTTACTGGTATCATGAATTCTTCTTCTGGAGATACGAGGTCACCAGATGTTTCCTCCTCATCCCCAGGTACTTCTGAGAACTTACGGTCTTGAATGGGTGGTTTCGTTGCAACTTCTCCTTGTTTTTCTATCAATGTTGAGTTCCTCTTTGTTTTTTCCAAAAAGGCTGCCCAGCGCTCTGGATCAACTCTCCTGGCTGAGGAAACAAACTGTCTTCTGTGTCCTCTAAACCGCCTGCTTATTTTGTCCTTGTAGTGCCTGTAAGTAATTTTCCCGTAGCTGCTCCTTCTATGTGCACTCTGTGCGATGCGATTCCTGGACACTGAGGCAGCAGATTCCTGATGAGCTGGAGTTATGTGCACTCTGTGCGATGCGATTCCTGGATGCTGAGGCAGCAGATTCCTGATGAGCTGTCAAGGTAGCTGGAGAAGCTAAAGGATGTTTCTGTCTTGTAGCAGAGGCCAGCATTGCATTGCCAGAGCCATCGCCCTCTTCCCATTCTCCCACAGCTACCAGCTTTTTCTTTAGAGTGGTTTCATCCTTTCTAACTAGCACTTGGAAAACCAAAAGATCGACACCGTACTGGTTGGCTGCAACACATCTAAAGTAGCCACTGTCTCGTGCTGTTACCCCTTGTATTCTCAAGGTACCATTGTCAAAAATGTGTTTGTTTCTTACGGAGTGATGAAGAATCACGTGCTGAGGTAACACCCAGCTAACGGCAGCATCTGGAGCAGCGGTGGATGCACAGGGAAGGTAGAGAGTGCTGCCAACAAACGTAGAAACTTTGGCTCCATTTACACTGTTGTGTTCCACGTAAGGATCAATCACGGTTATTCTAAATGTGAGAGTATCTGCATCGTTGTAATTTGTGCCTATGCAGTGATAAAGCCCAGTGTCAAAAGTATCAGCTGTCCGTAACGTGAATGTGCCGGTTTTAACTACTATGATTCTTCCATCCTCGCTGATGTAAGGAGCTCTGACTTTGCTCCCATCAGCCAGTATCCACTCTATGGCAGGAGCTGGTTCTCCAACTGCTTGGCACTCCAGTTCTACGGTCCCACCAATTAAAACCGTGTGCTCCGTTTGTGTTTTGTTGTCCCTGGAGATGATGGTCCAGTTATTTCTCACCTGTTTTCTGTCAGCGCTGGGCAAAGTAATCTGAGCATCCGTGAAGTACTGGATGTGCAGTGTGTTCAGTGTGGTTGCTGTCCTGTCCAGCTGTAATGCCACTTTGCTTTGCATTAACCAAGATGGTTCAGCTCTCAGTTCGGTCTCTATATTGGTAAAAAGTTCATCTTTCTCAGAGTAGATTTGTTTATATTTGTAACTAATAAAAGGCACGTTAGTTGTTAGGTAATTCCTTTCCAGTTTTAAGGGAGAATTACTGTACAGTGCCAGGATGCTCCATAGCTGCTGAATATGTTCATAGTCAATGCTACACAAAAGAAATGCCGAGAACGATGTTTTGAGTACTGTACTGTTGCCACTGTTGTCAAATGAGATGGGAGACATTTCTTTAGGTTTTTGGATGTTGCAAACCAAGTTACCTCGACTCCCTGCTTGGTCAGTCATGTTCAAAACCATGAATCCTATAGGAGCTATGAAGTCCTTGGGAGAGACAGAACTCAAATCCCCATCATCTGGCACTGTGAGGTTTTTCAATTTTAGGGAGTCGTGTATGGCTGGCTTAAAGCATGTTAAAGATGCAGAAGGAATACCCACTAAGCCTTTCCCTTTATGATTTTTGGGACTAGCACAAACTGGACATTGCTGAGCACCAGAACTTCTGTCTTTTTTGCACTTTAGAGCATCTGAAGGGAAGAAAAATGCAGTCAGCTTCTGTGATACAATTTTTAAAAAACCACATAGCTACCAGCAAGTTGTTCTCTTGAATAAAATACTAACAACGTTCATCTTAAAGTAACCTCTGAAAACCTAAACCTAAGAAAACCGATGAATTTTCTTCGATGAAACTGTTCAAGGACTGTTGCTATTGCAGCTCAGTGTGGTGTCCTTCTGTCCCAGTGGTTTGACACCAGGCAAGGTGGACTCTGCTGTGGACACAGGCTCTAGCAGTCTGGGGGTAACACTACACCGTCATGTGCAACCTCTACTCAGGGTAGCCACAAAGTCCTTGAGTCCCTTTCCTTTTGATTTTGAATAATTGAATATAATGTGGTCTTCACTGTGGCCAGTTACATAAAAATTAGCTTCCTTATCTCCTGTGGATTCTCCTGGTGCACAGAAACTTTGGACTGGCCAAGGAAAATGTTCCATTAAGGAAAGCTGCACTTGGAAATGGGTTAAGACCACTAGATTAATTTAATCTAGGAAAGTAAATGGTATTAATCTGTTTATCCTGATTACATGCACCTACAAAAATCTTGTCTTCCAGTCTTCTATGGGAGAATAAATAAACAAATGCCAGTTACCTTTATCAGAAAGAATAAGATGCTGTAACATGATTAAAAAGCATAAACAAAGCCTTGGGCTCACCTGGTCTCTGCTTTGCCCATTCTGCAAACCACTGTAGATTGCAATCACAGGACCATGGGTTTCCATGAAGGTAAATGCTCTCTAGCTCAGACATGTAGGAAAACATTTCTTGTGGTAATGAAGTCAACACGTTGTCAGACAAATATATGTGCTTCATGGAGGATATTTTAAATATTTGGCTGTAGCGCAAGGTGACAAAGGTATCTGGATGAAGCTGCTTAAGTAAATTTCCTTCCAAGTGGACCAACCTCAGTGATGTGAGTCCATAGAAAACATTGGGATTTACAAATTCAATTTCATTGTGGTCCATATGTAACCGTACCAAGCTCCTTAGACCATAAAAAACATCCTGCTGAAGTACTCTGACCTTGTTGTAACTCATTTTTAAGACCTGTTGATGGAAAAAGTAACAAGTGTATAATATTAACCCATGTTATATTGTTATAAGACTCCTAACAAATTTTGATTGATGGTTACTCTGTGACGTGAAATTACTTCACCAGACTAGTAATGCAAGTGATTGGGGAAAAGAAACTTAGTATGAGAAATTATTTTTAAATGCAGTGTTACTTGCAGGACTACAAGGATGTTTTCTTGTTCCAACAGTCCATCAAGGTGACACTTCAGCAGTCACATTTACAAAATGCAGTGATTAAAAAATATAATAAAGCAATGCTTATTTCTCATTCAAAAATTCCTAATTAAACCACACTTATGGAAAGGGTAAGCAGAATATGACCATAAACTGTGGTAGTGTTTTTTGTTCCACCCAGGGTTATGACTATAAAAATGCATGCGCAGTCTGTTTTGTTTGAGGGTTAACCAACAGAACTGCTAAGTGTGTTCCCAGTTTCAGAATCTGTGTCCTGTGAGATGTGCCAGACCTCTGCTCTCAGGTGCCATTTTGTTGCTGACAGGTTGAAAGTCAAATTTGTAACTATGAGATGAACAAATCTGCTGAAGTACTAAATATGGTACCCAAGACAGCCTTTTTGTTGTTACTTTTCCTGTTAGAATTATACTGTTACAGTCACAAATTCTGTATTTTGAAAATAAGGAAGGGAAAAAAGTACAAAATCACAATAACCTGCAAGTTTATTTGCCAATTATAATTCCATTAAAACTATCTGTAATTTTGTTGTCATCTTGCTTGATGATAAGGGAGGAAAAGCTCATAGGACTCCATAAAGCTTATTTCATTAAGTCAGTTGCAAGGAGTTAACAAGCAAGCTTTCAGGCACAGACCTGCCCCTTTTGAGGGTTAATGGAACCTGAAGATCTGTGTGCTCCAAAGCTGGTCTGGTTTCTTCTTTTCCCTCCCACCCCTAATCCTCTAAACCCAGCAACTGAGCCAATACCCTGTTTTCTGTCTGAGCAGTTCAGGTCTCTCATATTCTTAGTTCACCACAGCTGCAACATTATTACTTCTCTGTGGCAGTTAATAACAGCTCTAGATGGAAAATTAACTGGAGAACAGAGCATTACCTGTACATCGAATTCATTGGGAATGGTTCTCCGAACCAATCATGTAAGTACTTCTTTATATATAAGTATCTATATGGCCCAGTGAGATACTGAGATGGCTTCAGAATCTATGACACCATACATTTACCGATTTTTAAAATATATTTAAATATAGGTAATAGTTTATAAATAGTAATATTTCAGTTAAAAAACAAAACAGGCATCGAATACTACATTTTGAAAGTCTACAAATATATGTTAAACTATAAAACCAATGAACTGTAGTTTTTTTTAAAGCATTAAGATGTTTATATGTAATATGTTCAGTTTCTGTTCAGTAGGAGCCTTTTTTTTAATGAAAGACAGAAAGGGACAGGATTATACTGCACTGAAGGGAAATCTGGATGGAAAATAATCCTCAAAAAAAACCATAAATTGACTAACAAATTAACTAAAACCAAGTTGCAGTACTTGGAGCTCTGCAATCTTTCTCTCTCATGCAAAAGAGCATCTCAGATGCAGTTGCCTGTTCAGATATTGCTGACAGATATCTACTAATATGTTCGCTACACTCTTTAAACTGTACCTGAATGCCCATTTGGGAAGGAAAGACATTTCCTATTAGGATACTGGATCTTGGAGGCCCTCATCTTTCAGGTGGATGCAATAAGAAACAGGAAACCAAAATGCTACAGACTACTGGTCTGTTTCCATTTATCAGTATTACTGCAGATTGTTTAAAAGACATAACAAAAATTAAGATTAGGTTATCTCCTAACTAAGATTAGGTCATTTAGTTCTTACCTGTAATGAATATAAGTCACTGAACACCTTATCAGGGATTGTATTTATCTCGTTGCTGTGCAGCATCAGTAACTCCAGTTTCTCCAGGCCAGAAAAATCCGTTTCCTTCAGTTTAAGCAAGCTGTTGTAACTGTAACAAACATTTCATCCCAGACCAGCTTAACTTTACAAGTTTTCAAACAAACAAACCAACCCAAAACAAAAGGGTAACTCTTTGGAAAGGCATAAAGGTAGGTGGCACTTGTGGTTGCTATGATTAAATTTTAAGCTATTCCTTCCTGTTAATGCAAGATTTGGTAACTTTTCCAGGGCAGCTTTCTGAAGACTGTCTTTCACAGTGGATTGGGAAAATAACTGCAAAAATGTGCAGACAAGAATGCTAGTTCGGGTTTCGACGCAGAAGAGCAAGGAGTTCCTGTAATGGTAGAGATTGGTGATACATTGACACCTCTTTCCCAGCACTGCAGTATCACAGAGAGGACCATAAGCACCAGAGAGCCTCCTTTGCTGGCCACCGAGAACAAGGTAAAACCAAGGGTGCTGGGGTGTGACCTTCCTCCTGGGACCTGGATGATGAGGGCTGTGCCTAGGGTTCTGCAGAGTGTCGTGGTGTCCCTCCCTGGTCCCTGACTATGCCATCTGCCCTTTTCAGCTCTCCATTTTGAATTTCGTTTCCACTCCAAAGGTGTTGAATGGTGCACGCTACTTGTTAACGCAGACCTATCCTCAGCCTTCTCTGATCTCCATGAGCACTGATACAGTATAGATATCCTAAGCTGGATTTAAATGGGGAACCAAAAATGAAACAGAGCCCCCCTTTGAGTGAGAACCGCACTGCACAGCGGTGACAGGTAAGTTGGATCAGATCAGATAGATGGCCAGAGTAGTAATTAATGTATTTCAAACATATGTCTCACACCTCAGATAACTCATAGTCCTCTAAAAGTACTGGTACTTAAGTGTAAAACTTCATATATAGCACTTCTGGTCAACACTGACAAAATCAATGGAAGGAAAGGGCAGACAGGAGTCAGGAGCTGGGATCTGGATATGTTGCCTGGAAGCAGAAGGCAGATGAAGGGAAGACTTCAATGAAATCTTCCTTTTATATTTTCTGCATACGCATATGGACGACTCAACGGTTACGTGTAGCAAAAGTGATGCAAGGATCAGTCAAATATTGCTGATTGGTCTTGCCATTCGATTGTATGAGAGAGGGTACTTGCTGGAAATTGCATTAACAGGGCAGCTGAGCCTGGGTATAGTTCCTTTTAACCACTCACAGAACAGAACCATTTTGAAGGCTGAAATACTCAGGCAAGTTATTTCCCAATAACTCAATAGATAAAAACAGATATTAGCATTGTGTGACATTTTAAAGTCACATCAAAGTCTCTGAAGATTTTAATACACATATTCCAGCCCACTCTCTGAGCTCTGAACTATCTTTTCCCAGAGAGAATTCTCCCTATTTCAGAATCCTTCTGAATGTCATGTTACAGATGCAAAATGTTTGGATAGTATACAGGAATTCATTTGAGTTTCAAAACGTTTTGAAGTTGTTGCATGCCCTGTGATACATCCCCAAAATTTCCCCTTAGTGTTGGAGGTCTTAGGCTTTGCTAGCTGTGACTGCAACTACTTCTGAGTACTGCAGAACATTAAGCTCTTAAGATTTATTTATTGCTTTGGTTAATTTCTAGCCCTGAATCTGTAAACTCATAATTATTGCTTTGCAAAGTGTTGATATTTAAAATCTCGATTTTAAAATCTCGATGTTAAACATACCCCAGATTGATGCGCTCCACGTTTGGGGGGATGTGTGGTGGGACGGCTGTGAAGTACCGGAACGTGCAGTGCACCTCGGTGGGGACGTAGCAGGCACAGAGCCTGGGACAGGCGCTGCTGCCGGGGAGGGCGGCCAGGCAGAGGGCGATGAGGGTCCCCAGGCACCAGGGTCTGCCTCTGCGCATTGCCTTCATCCTGCAGGGAAACACTAGGCTGCCATCCTTCACAGCAAAACCCAACAAACAGAGTCCTACAAGGGAAACAAAGCACACAAGCGTTTACAGTGAGTCGAGTCGCTCAGTTTTAAGCCAGAAGCACAAGAAGAATTTTTTAACTTGAGAGAAAAACCAACCCATAAACCAGACCCCCAAACTCTTGGTTTTCCCTTCAGTTTTCAGATCTGCGTAATGACCTAAAATGCTTGTCGTTTAAAGAAACAGCCTCACAATTTCTTCGTCTCAGCGCGATGTGCCCCGTGCGTTGTTGCTTACAGGTAGTTTTAATTTTAGAAGGAAGCAAACGTGGAAGCTGTAGTGTGTGGCTGTGGTTGCATCACGGCTCTGGCTACGCACAGCGTGTATAAATCTGCTAGCAATTTATCCTCGGGAAGGCACACGTCAGCTCCTTTCTTGCCAGTAATTATTCCAAACAAAATTAACTAATTTCAAAGCCCGCGCTCAGAGCCGCCGAGCGGCGGGAGCGGCCCCTCGCTTCCCGCAGCGCTTCCCCGGGACCCTCGGCCGGGGACCGGCCACCGGCTCCCGGTCCCCACCTGCGCCGGGAGCGGAACCCCGCGGCCGCGCCGGCACCTGGCCGGGGGCGTCCCGGCGGGCAGAGGCCCGGCC